>NC_050459.1:42492899-42792899 GCF_903995425.1 Onychomys torridus
TCATTACCTGCTATAGCATGTTATATCCTGGTTTATATAAGAACAGCTGTGACTAATATATTCCTGTAAATCATCCCTGTTCATTTTCATAAGGATATTAGACTCAGCAAATATGTGTCGTGTGGATTTTTATGCACCAGCCTCTGAACATCACAAAAACTTCCCAGAGCCAGAGATAACTGCACTGAATCAGCTGTTCCCAAGTTCACTTTTAACCAGTGCTCAAATTAGATATCTATGAGTTCCCCTTAGAGTCCAATCCCATGCTGCCAGCTGCTCCAGATGTGAGGAGCTTTTATAGCCTTCAAACACATTTTATCTGTCATCATTTTCATCAACAGGAATATCTTTCCTTTTATTCGCTCTCATAGAACCTGGTAAACAAGGAAAGAGAGAAGCTTGGCTTTATTGTAACTCCAAAGAGGTCAGGCTGTGGGGGGAAAAATGCACAGCATGGCTCTCTTTGCGTCTCTTTCTATGTCATCATTCAAAGGCTTATCAACAACCACCTTAATCCATTCACTGAAGATGCCTGATTTTCCAAATGACCTTTCCTTTGGAATTCTTTGGAAATGTAGCTTGAGATTAGAGAAAAGATAAGAAGAAAGTTGGGAATGTAAGTTCTCACTTGTCTCCACTCTCAACATATTTTAAAATCTGTATAATGGACAATGATTGTTGAAAGGGCTACATATTAAAATGATTATAAAGAAACATTTAAAAATCATGAATGAATTACTTATATACCTTTAGAGACTAACCTTAGAGCCATAATATGCTTGATTTTTGATTTTTTTTTTTTTTTTACCAAGACGTAAGTAGCAGATTAATTGCATCAGAGTTTGTAGCAGCTAGTAACTAGCATTAACTGTGTTATTGAAAGGGTGCTAGTGTGTAAGTTGTGGAAAACTACCTCAAGCCAAAGTTTATAATGACTTCTTAAGAGACACACTGTGTGCACAATTTATGCAGAAACGTTTCAAGAGCATGTGAAAAGATAAGGTTGCCAAAGGCTGGGGAGATTATGGTGATATTGTGTTCCCCAGTATAGTGTGCATACTAATAAACTTTTCTGGGGTCACAGTCAGAACAGCCACTAGATAGACATAGAGGCCAGAAAATGGTAGCACACACACCTTTAATCCTATCACTTGGGAGGCAGAGATCCATCTGGATCTATGAGTTCAAAGCCACACTGGAAACAGCCAGGCATGGTGACATACGCCTTTAATCTGGCAGAAAGCAGAAATGTATATAAGATGTGAAAACCAGGAACTAGGGCTGGTTAAGCTTTTCAGCTTTTAGTAACAGTTCAGCTGAGATCCATTTGGATAAGGACACAGAAGCTTCCAGTCTGAGGAAACAGGATTGGCTGAGGAATTGCAAGGTGAGGAAGTTGTGACTTGTTCTGCTTCTCTGATCTTCCACCATTCACCCCAATACCTGGCTCTGGGTTTGTTTTTATTAAAACCATTTAAGATTTGTGCTATAGGAGATGGCTTAGTTGATAAAGCACTTGCTGTGTGTGCTTGAGAAATCTGGGGTTCCCATGACAAAACTGGTCATTTGTGGTGGCCACACATGTGCCTGCACACACCTGTGCACACATCCATGCAAACATGCGTATATGATTGCATACTCATGTACCACAGGCACATGCATGCATGGATAATTAAAAGTATAGAATTCGTCTGCAGTGTGAATCCATTGGTTTGAATTCAGTCAATGAATGGATTAATGTGGCTTGCAGGGTAAACAGAAAATAACATATGTGCTTCTAGGCACAAAAGTATGACACACCTCTTTACACAGATCAAATCTGTACTCTATTTGATGGTTATGAGCTTGGCCTCTGAGGAGTGTTTAGAGAACTCATCTTCTATGGGTCAGGCATATAACAATGATAACCTAATTCATCATCCATACTGTGTTACACAATATTTTATGTTAAACTGAAAAATTAAACTTTCTGTAAACCCCATAAATTGCATATTAAAATACTAAGTACAGGATGAAAAACATATTTGCATAATGACAGGTTTAATTTTGTTTACTCTGTTAATATCTATTCTTGAAAACTAGGCCCCGAATTTCTCTATTTATGCCCCTAAATTCAGAATAGTCTAAAATGTCATTTTTATTATTCCTTATATTGGAGTGCTGAAAATTAAAAGCATTCATCAGAAAATTGCTGTCTTCAAAATGTATTACCCAATATTGAATGTAAATATTAAATTTAAATATTTTAAAATTAAATTATTATTTAATTTATAATTGTAGGAACAGTGTAGTGGGGTTATGTGGGTGGACAGTTCTGCTTTCCAGCAGAGATATGCTCACTAACATCACTTTAAGAACTACAAACAAAAAGTCTTCAGGACAAGGGAACAGAAAACAGACTGTTAGACACTTTAGGCATTCATTGCATACTCACTGGAAGCAACATACCAGTGTGGCCATCCTGAATTTTCTAAGCTTTTTCTGTGTCCTCAATAAAATGAAATTCAACTGAGTTTTTAGAATAATCTCTATAAATAAATACAAAGGGAAGGAGGAATAATGTGAACACAATCACCTGTACTCTCAGGTATGAAATATAAATACATCACAGATTTTCTTAAAAATAGAATCTGCAAAGCATAATTCCTTAGTCTTAAACTTTAGTTAAAATCAAAAACATGAAAGCACAGGTAGAGCCTTAATAATATGGTTAAAAACCTTTCTATGCAAAACTTTGTTTCATATAAATTTTGCACATAAGTATTAATTTGTAGTTAATGACTTGTTTTCATTTTTAGTGTCTTTGGTTTACTGAGACAGGGTCTCAAGCAGTCCATGCTGCCTTGTACTTTCCAAGCAGTTGAAAATGACTGTAAACTCTCTACCCTCTCACCTCTATCCACCAAGTGCTGTGATGATAGAGATGTGCTATTCTACTTGGTATATGAATATGTCTTTAATGTGTAGCACATTCCATGCACTATACATTAACTATTTTATCTGAAACCCCAAACACAAGCTTTCCAATTCAATTAATAAATTCTGCCTCTTTCAGTCTCTTCAAATCTTACTTGCGACTTATGCTTAGAAGTCTGTAGATATGAACAATCCCTCTGAAGTTGCGTGGGCTACATGATGCCATATGACATCGATACTGCCTTCTTTTAGCTTTGCCTTTTTTCCTTAAGAGGATTCTCCGAGCCATCTCTTGCTTTATCATCTCCATGTCTTCTCTTCCCAGTCCCTAGCTCTAATATCTGGCACAGGAGTCTGGCCAGAATTTGTTATCAGGGTTCTTGGAAGCTAATAGAAACTATGTGTCATGGATGGAAGACCTTATACAGTCTCTAGCACTGGATAGCAGCTAGCAGATGCAAAACCTTAGAGAAGTGTCACCTAAACATCTGTATTTCTAGATTCAAAGGAGAAAGTAGAAGATTTGGTAACTCTGGCAAACTATGTCCCTTCCTGGAGACAACAGGTTAAGGACAAGTGGTGACTACCCACAGCTTGTACTGTGTTCTAACATCATTTACAGTAGTAGCACCTCACTTTGAAGTGTCACCTTGTTTTTATGACTTTTTTTTTTTTTAATGGCAGAGGCATAGCTATCTATATCTAGATTTCTGTACAGTGTAAGCTGACAATAAAAGCAAGGCTGGGGGCCCTGTCTATTTTCTGGCCTATATCCCCCCTTTCTGGACACCTTTGCATTCACATGCAAACTGAATAACATGGGGGGGGGGGGGCGGGGAGGGCTGTGTAGATGTGGGATGTGGGTTCTCCTGCAGTTTGATCCTTTTTTTCCATCATTTCTTAATTGTGAAGCTTGTGCTTCCAGTTTCTCCTTTCAAAAGCCCAAGTCATCCCAGGCAGTTTGTTTTGAATATTAAATAAGGTAAAGAAATGACAAACATCCCTGTCAGTTTTGAAGGAAGATGATCTCTCACACAGGATCTCCTTAGCACCACTGTTTTAATTTGCCCGACCACTAGGAACCTATGAATGGATGCTGTGGATCACTTGTGAAATGTGCACAATGTATCTGGCACTACTTGGGTACTTTATAGCTATGTGAAGTATAGATATAAGTAAAGATAATATAAACATAGTTATAAGAGATATAGATATAAATATATAAGCAAAGCATACTTATTCCTTCTCTAAAGATGCCCCTATATTGATAGAGAAGATAATAAATGAACATAAGAATCAAATACAATCATGTGCCATGGGACATTTTGACCAATGTTGGATTCTATCCACAACTCTGGTCCCATAATTTTACCTTGCCTAGTGATGTTGCAACTATTTCAGTTGGCCTAAGTACACACCACACTGCCCTCACACATGATGAAATAACTTAATGACACATTCCACAGGCTGTATGCATGTTTATTGATGCATGGTTGTGTATAACCTTATAACATGAATAGTATAGTATGTGCTATAAAATAAGGCAAGGTGAAAGGAGAGAAAGAAAATGGAAGCAGAGCATTTCTATTAGCCAGACTGAAAATGTTAGCATTTGAGCAGGGCCCCATGAGTGAAAAGCAGAAGAGAACTGTAAGCTCCTTTGAGGGCAGCAGGACCAGAGTTGTGACCAGTGACAGTGAGGTCAGTGGCTAAGTGAACTTTCCTAGGAGTCCACACTTCCTTGACCCTCTTAGGCAGTCTGTAAACATTTAGCTTTTGAGAGCAATCATAAATCCTTGAGATATTTAATTTTCCTGAGTTATGTAATCTCCTTTGTTCTAAAGGACCATGAAGACACGGATGCTGAGCTGCAGATAACCAAGACAGGAACCGGGAAACCTGTCACATGGTTCCTTAGGCCAGGTGAGAGAGGTGGTGATGTGGACTAACTGTGGTACCTGAGGAGGGTGTGAGATGGTCGGCTTATGGACATCTTAAAGATTGCCAGATGGCTGAAATTCTACAGGAGCCAAAGAAAGGAACACGTGATTCCTCTCAGGGTTTGACAATGACACTGATCAGAGAGAGGGTGGTCATACTGTTCATTAGAACCTTGGAAGAGTATCAGGACAGTAGAGTGAAGGTGGGGCAGTGAGAGTTAACATGCATGCACGTGTGCGCGCGTGCGTGCGCGCGTGCGCACGCGCACACACACACACACACACACACACACTCACATATAAAACATTTAGTAGAGAAGTTAGAACTAAATATTTATAATATGGAGTTTAAAGCCATGCAACTGTTTGAGATCCTCAGGACTTCAGTGTAAAGGAAAAAAAAAAAGAGGATTGAGGAGTTAATTTCGGTCACCTAATATCAAGCGACCACATCTAGAACAAAGGTGGTCAAAGGAAATAAGAATTGTCCAGAACAGTATGGAAAACCAGGATGTGGCCTCCATGCCAAAAATTTAGCTTCATCTTCTGATATGTGAGGGAGGAAGCTCATTTACCGAAGGTTGTAAGATTTTATAGCAACAATGTTTTAGGCATGGAAAGACCTTGGCAATAATATTTTTGCAAGTCTTGCACTATACAGAAATAAAGAGTGAGCCACAGGGAACTTAATGACCCAATGTCATCATAATTGGTTTAAGTTGATGATGGATGATGTATTCTCTTGGAGAGATGACAGGCTGGGGTGGAGTGAGCATATCCCATCATGCAGTTGGAACTGTTTGTTACCTGTCATTCCTATCTCTGAGCAGGAAAAGAAGGGACTAGAAACACTCATGGGCATTACTTTTGAACCTGTATCTCAGCAATGCTCCTGCCATTGGTGTGCCAAGGCAAGCTACTGGGAAGCTTGATGTATGGAGGACACAATTTCACATATTAGCCGGCTGCTAACTGCTAGGCAAGTGTTCTTCCATTACCCACACTCTTGTCATTGGTAGATCAATAGAACAATCCTCAACCGCTACATATGTGTACAAAACTGACTGTGTAGTTGGATTTTTTTTACAAAATCAGAAATCAATATATCCTAAAGCAATGTGGTTGATTGCTTTTGGCTTTTTTTTTTTTTTTTTTTTTTTTTGCATGATGGAATAGAATCCAGGGCTTCATAAATGATAGGCAAATGCTCTACCCATCTGTCACACCTCCAAACCCAACATGCTTCCTCACAGAGCTCAGGGGTATATTGTACCATCAGCATAAGGCTTGGTATCCAGTTAATATTTGTTGAGCAAGAGAATGAAAAACCTATCTACTGATTCTTACTAGGAAATCATCGACAGAATCCAGCAACCATGCTGCAAGGATACAAGCATTTTTTCCCCAAATATAAAATTAAGAATTTATATTCATGTAGAAGATGTAGAATACCTATTGTAAAATCAAATATTCTATAAAGAATTCTGCTTTCAAGTAATATCCCATCGTATAACGCCATGTTGAAATCCCTGTCTGTTCTCTCATAGTGCATACCAAATGTGTCTAAATGTGTGTGTGTGCCTACCAACAGGAAGGTTGGTAGGCTTGGAAACCAAAGGTAGTGATGGAAAATTTGTGAGTACATTTGGGGACCATGTCATAAAATTTTTTTCCGCTGCTCTGCTAAAAACACATCCATATTTTTAGATATGACAGCCAAACCCTTCTCTTTTATTTAGGGACAATGACTTCAAAAGCATAGCTATAAAATTTGTAATTCTAACCTGAATATCAAGCAAACATTTAAAGAAATTAAAACATCCAGGATGCTTCAAACAGAAGCAGAATACAGATTATAAATGTATGTATGTATGTATGTATGTATGTATGTATGTATGTATGTACCTCTTTATTAAAAACATATAGGCTTACAGAATTTTAGGCCAGACAATATGTGTTATTTGTCATTATATGGCTTCAGTTTGATTAAAACTAGCCAGTCCTAGTATGTGGTTTGTTTTGTTAGCTATCCTGTACTAGAACTGGGACTTCCCATCAGGGAAAGTGAAAAATAAGTTGCTATAATGATTCTTGAACAGCTTAGAGGGGATATGAAGGATATACAAATTGGATAGAAACCTAAAATTTCGCTATATAATAATAATAATTAGATATAATTCATATAATTGGTATTTGGGGCTGGTATTTGATACTTTAATTCAGAACTTTACGCCAAACAAGATCCAAGAGTGGGAAAATATTATGACAAAATACTATGATTTTAAATATAGCGGGCAGCTGGAAAGAGTGTGAATGTGTGTGCTGATGTGAGGGATGTGTGTAGGGGGCTTCAGCTGTGAGTGTTTTTGGTAAATATCTGCAAATATTATAGAGCACGTACCACAGGGGAAAAAATTGTACGCTGCTAGACTCCTAACATGGAACGAACATATCCCACAGGCGATCTCTAATGTAATTCTCCCGGATATCAGGAGAAGCTCACCCAAAGAAAATATTTTTGCTAACACCGATTTCTTTTTCTTTAATGTGGGACATCAAAAATTGAGTTTAGCCTCGATGTTGGATCAAATCCTGGGTGGTCTCCAGGGAAAAGCAACAATGGTTTTATTTATGTTTTTCTTGGTGACAACGGAGTTTTCAACTTCATGCATGATCCTTACAGAGTACATTAGATTGGGCCACGACATGAATAAACTCTCTACAACACTTTAGCCCAGCAATTATATTCACTACTCAATAACGTCGATCACTGTTGCAGATAGAGTCTTATCTTTTTGTCCACAGAGATAGAATGTATGCACCTACATATCTGTTGTTATCTATAGCTACATATCCTTACACAATTATACAGTTCTTTATAGACATCCTTGGATTTTAAAAGGAAAGCTGTTGTCAATTTCCTCCTGTCTCTTGGTATCATTGGGAAGATGAGCTACAAGTCATTATCCTTAGTTTCCAAACTCAACTGTGTGGCCACAGGAGAGTTATTGACTAGGTACCCTGATTAGATGGCATAGTGAGTCAATATCCATGCACTCTAGACAAAACGCTACTCATAAACCAACTGTCAGCCATTTTGAAAAATTCTGGAAGTCAAAAGACTAAACGTTGAATAGATAGATGTTCAGAGTGACCCTTGACTAGATGGAATGGCACTTTATCATCACATATGCTGCATAGAAAGGCAGGAAAGTGGAAGACTGACATCTTATATTTCCTCCAATGGTTCTTCAACTTTACCAAGTAGTGGTTTATAGAACATGATATACTTTTTAGATGGTAAAAATGCCAACCCCTGTGTTCCTTCAAGGGACTCAGATACATTTAATTTTTTCTTTTCTTCTTTACTCCATTATATTGCTCTATGGAGGTTTTATGGTTTTTGTTTTTGTTTTTGCATTAGTAAAAGGAAACCTTATTGTGCTCTGAAATGAGAGGAAAGTGTTTGGAATGAACCTTTTTGACTAGAGAAATGAGAAATCACCATTGTATTAAAGGAAGGGAAGTATTTGAAATACAGTAAAAACTGTTACTGTTTTGTTGACTTAGATAAAGTGATAGGAATGAGGTACATGTACACACATGCATGCGCAGTCCCCCCCCCCAAAAAAAAAACCAAACCAAACCAAACAAACAAACAAACAAACAAAAAAAACCAGACAGAAACCAGATGAACATTCGGTGAAGTGATTTGCCACTCGGGAGAGAATATAGAATCTCACAATATCCAGATGTGGTACTCCTGTCCCCAGGGACATCTCGCTCTCTCTCCAGGGGAAAGGAAGCGAGCACTTCTCTGCTGTGGTGAAATCACAGTCAAGGACTGCAGCTTATCCTTTGTTCCCTTCCCTCTGAGTGCTCTACACGGGGAAGATGCCCAATTAATGCTCGTGGAATTGAATTTATTGAATTGCACCAAAGGAAAAAGAGGGCTCATGGGACTGAGAGCCGTCAAGAGTCTGCTGCAAGAAGGTCCGGTGCAGGCAGAGAATGGAGTTTTAGATCTCTGGATTTGTCTGCAGGGACCTGGAGATGTATGTATCTTGAATGGAAAACAAAGGACAGACAAACATATTGGAACTGCTGAGCATGTGGTTTTGCCGGTGGTACTCCTTGGAGCATTGAGATATAGTGTGTGAGAGAATCTATCCATTTATAACTATTGTCATGCTAAACTTGGAGCTACATATTATTCATTTTTATTTAGATTTTTATAAACTTTTGAATGAGACCAATCAAGTCAACTAATAGAATGTATCCCCACCCCCACCACCAGTTATAGCTTTTAGTAGGAAGATTATTCATTAAACTTGAAATTTAAAATATTTGCTTTAAAATTGGAATCAATACAAAAAAATCTTTTTTTTCTTGCCATTGGGAAAATGTGTCTTTAAATGTTCTTGTGAATCAATTAAGAAAGCTCTTCCTCAAAATTTGAGGATAAGCTCAAATTTTGGTTGTGAAAAATTTCAATACAGAAATGGGTATTTTCATAAATTGATCAATGTGTGAAAACACCTCAGTGCTAAATTACTCACAGTGATAAATGTTACAACCAATACACAATGAATTGGTGTGAAATTGTCCTAAAATCAAGAAGAAATACAATAGGAGAAAGAAATGACGTTTGGTCTTCAATAATAAAATATTCAGGATAGTTGATATGCTTTTGTTGGGAATCCACATGAAAACAAAAATGAAACAAAAATGGTTTTAAAAACATTTAATTTCATACTGTCTGAACACTCAACCAAAGAGCTTTATTTCTATGGCTCTCCAATGCTGTGACAGTTGCCTTACATACTACTTCTCTTTCACAGATTATATTTCAACAAAAGTCAGGAAGTACCATTAAGCTATTTTTATCAGGGACTAACCCTTTCCCATTTTCTCCTCTCAATGAAGTTGGTTCTTATGAAGTGAGTAACAGTGCTTTATTTGGCCTTATCAGCTGATGGTAGATGTTAAATGTGTATGAGCCTCATGCCATGGACTGCATTTGTTAGAAAAAATGGAATTTCTGGTGAATTGTGTACAGCTCCTAGGATGCTCTAACACAGCATCGACATTGGAGAGTGTTTGTGTTAATAAACAGGTGCGTAAAGGTAAAGCAAATCCTTTCATCTCTTTTTTGATGAGAGCAGATCGATCTGCTTATGAAGTTCAAAACAGAAAAAAAAAAGGGAGAAATGAATAAATGTCATGACAAGGAAGATGCCCAAAGCCTCATTAAGTAGATCACAGGTGTAGGTCTTTGAAGGTCACACCTGACTCATAGTTCCCGCCGTGCTCTCTGCTCCCTGCCCACCATGATGTGAGCAGCCTGTATGGCATCTCCTACCACCAGGAACCAAGTTGCTCCACCAGCCTCCCCTCCCCGCTGACACCCCTCCCCATCCTGCACTGAAACCATCTGAGGTTATATCTGAACACATTCTTCTTTCCTTAAGCTGTTTCTATCATATATGGGTGGTCACAGCAGCACCCAAATGACTAACCATAGGGGTTGTGAAAAATATGAAAAGCTGCACAGGGTGAGTAAAAGGAATAGGAATTCCCAAAAGATGTCCAGGCAATGTGTCTCTTCCAGTGTGAAGACTTATATGGGTTTTCTGACAGGGGAGACAAAAAATTTGGAACCCATCCTACAACATGCCCATGACCCAAGGATGACCAGCTGGGAAGAGTCCTGTGAGATACATTAGCATGTAGCTATGTGGAGCACGAAGGGATGCAGCTTCAAGGCTAGTGAAGGGCTGGGAAGAGAACTGGAGAGCACTGTATGCAGAAAGCCCAACCTAGCCACCATGGCAACATCATCATCAACAACAAAAGGGAGTTGAAAGCCATAATCCCTTGTCTTCTTGTCTGTCAAAGTATGTCCTTGCTTTTTATGAACAGCTCTACTGTAAATAAATAGTCTGTCCTTTACACTTCTGTCCAATTCTTCATTCTTTGTGTGTGTACACTGAACATGGCTCTTTGTCCCAGAGCACTTTCATACTGTCCCATCTGACTTAGAAATGCATCTTGGAAAAGTTTGAGCTGGCATATTCCAAGATAAAAAGCAGAAGCTAACTTTTAAGTATCAGAAATAGTGGAATGGTTTTGAGAACGTTGTTCTCAACTTCAGCAAAACTTTTCAGTTCTTCAACATCTTTGTGTGACATATCAGAATGATGAATTTTAATTTTAAAAGGGATCATGATGGGCTTATTCAACACTTTCATTTTATAGGCAATGAAATGGAGGTCTAGAGGGATTAAGTGACTTGCCTAAGGTCATTTTCATAAAAATGAAAAAAAAAAGTTGAACTAATTCTTTAGCTTTTAGATTGGAGGGAATAAAAAGTCTATTTCTTTCTTCACTTCTTAACACATCGCTCCCTCCCTCCCACCTAGCTCAAGACTAACTCTCTTCTATGTATACCTACATTCCCTTAATTCAGAACTTGACAGTCAGTAGAGAGAGTGGCTACTAAAAAGTACACGTTCTGAACTTAGTGCTTAACCTAGTAGGAAGGACAGTAAGGAAAACAGTGCATGTTGTGTGGGAAGCCAGAAACTGAGTTTACAAATTAAAATAACTGTTTTCTAATAAGCTCCACACCCCTGCCAAAAAAAAAGCTTGGATGTGTGAGAGAGATATTTTCCAATGGGTCCATGATTAAATAAAATACAGAGGAATCTTGAGGTGAGCATAGAAAAGGTGGAGAGGACACACACACACACACACACACACACACACACACACACACACTCACCACACAAACACACATACACACTTTTGCTCAGGAGTCTAGGAATGCAGCCCAGGGGTAGACTGTTTGTTTACCTGCTATGTGTAATTCCAAGCACCAGAAAGAAAAGAGAGAGAATGAGAGAGAAGGCTGCATAGTGCAGTGGGAAGAAGATGGCTTGGAAGGTGGATAGTCAGTGAGTAAGACCCTATCTTTGTATATAACTGTGTGCTAAATTCATTTTGCTAAATGATAGCTAACAGGATAATTTACATCCCTGACTCTTCTGTTTATAGAATGACCTAGGCCTTGAAGGATGCTTAAATGTATACCAATAGTATATTTTGAACAAAATACAGATTTTGTTTAGATCTTCCTAAAAGAAAAAGCGGACAATGGATGCATTATTGTAAAATGAAATCACACCGTCTCCACTGATAGAAATGAAATCTCACACAGTTAATAAATACCAATTAATGTAACATGTTAACTTATTAAGTCCAACACCCTGCTTATTAGAAGGAAATGAATGCATTTTTTCAGGGATTACATTACAGGTGAAGCAGCTAAGAGTCCCACACAATATTCTTGATGAATAAATAAATAACTCCTGTGGATTGACTTGCTAAAAGAGACATCAATTGAAACAAGTGATTAAAGTTGACAATGGAATTGTACAAATGACCCTAATTAATGAATTTTCTAAATCCCCTTCATGTGTATGGCCATTAGTCCCCCTTTAGATACTGTTTGAATAAATATGCACAACTTGCTACTAGTGACACCCTTAACTGGATGCAAATGATGTTCAGGGACCCATTATGTGACATCTGTGAGTTGACATCATTCTATCTTAAGCAGGAGAAGTTCTAATTCTCCCCCAACACCCTAACCCACCCCCTCCCTTTTTAACTGCCACTGACCTGGAGATCGTTCACCTAGAAAAAGTCTCCAGTCAGATGCCAGATAAAACTAACCATTTTACAAGGCATCAAATCTTCTGCAGCTTTGGATTAAGGGTTCTGACCTTAAAAAAAAAAAAAAAATAAATAAAAAAAAACCAACCAAAAAAAAAAAAAAACTTTCTACTTCCCAACACCCCTTCTCTTTGTAAGTACAGTAAACCGATGGCTATTTTGCTCATGCTCCCTGACAGGAGCAAGATAATGTCACTCTTCAAATAAGTTCTTATTGGTTGCTTTTTGATGGATTTATCAGCTGCCAGCAAATACTGGATTACTATTTTGGTGAAACCAGCCATGGAAGGCCTAGAGATAGGATTCCCTCTGTGTGGAGTCTGAGCATTGCAGGTAGGTCTCTATGGCACACACATCTGAAGGAATTAGGGCTAACCCAATGCTTTCATCTGTCCCAGCTCTTAGAGATTTAGGGCACGAAGTGCTTGCTATCTTACAGCATGAAGACCAATGCATACAAGGATTTAGATTAAAAGGTGGCATTACTATCTCATTAGTAAACTGATTCATTTCATCAATTCATTATCATGAAACTTTATAAAATTCAGCATCTGTGGTACTTTCTTCACAATGAATACGTGATCTTTCTCCATGACCTGGAAGAGGACTCTCTTTTCTTAGTCAGTTCTCAGGGATGTGGACCACATAAAGCCACCTGAGATCTTCTCTTCCTTATTCAAAATTTGACATCTTTATGTGTGATGCTTGCTTGTTGGCATTTGCATGGGCATTTAAAATGTTCTGCTGGGCTGACAAGATAGCTTCAGCTGGTAAAGGCGCTTGCTATCTAACTTAACAATCTGAGTTCAGTCCTCAAAAAAGCAAATACTGGGAGAAGAAGACCTTTCCCTGCAAGCTGTCCTCTGACCTCCCCACACATGCATTGTGAATGACAGACAGATATACATGCATGTACATGTGTGCACACACACATTCATGCCCATGCTTGTCTCCACACACATGTGCATATCACTCCGATGAGTGAATGCATTTAAATATGTTTTGCTACACTTTTAGCTCTCAGCAACATGTATTATTTAAAGTTGTGGGGGGAATTATAAACTATAAAGCAGTTCAGAAGTTTTAGAGGAAGGGGTTTAGAACTGTGTGGGCTTGTTTTGTGTTGCTAAAACTTTCAGCTTATACCTATACTACATTATTCTGATCAGGGTTTATGAAATATAGAACACATGGAACACAGAAACAAAGTCAAATATTAGCCAAATCCTTTCTTTCATTGTCACAAAAGCATTTCATTTGTGATTAGTAGTTACATTAAAGCACAAATATGGCTGGATTCTATGCTATAAAGAGGATAAAACAAAGGCAAAAATTGTAACAATTATTGATATGTATTTGGAATCTACAGAATCTCAGTAGGTCCTAAGAGGAATGGGTTAGAATGAGGCAGAGGTAGATAATACCTACCTTCATATTTTAACAAATGTGTCTTGGCTGTCTTGAGTTCATTAGATATGTTATTGTGAGCATATTACTATTGTATCAGATTATTATGTATATTTTTATGTATAGTATAAGCTATATTCAGTCCTATTTCATAGATGTGCATTTTTTTGTCGGTGGAATGATATGGAATGAGTCCAGAGTATGGTTTAATGAGCAGGATCACACTTGTTCTACACATTTGCTTAGAGTTACATAGAAGGAAGACATTAATTCTTACATCTATAGAACATCTTATTTTATCATTGAAATTCCTTTTTATTCAGTCTCTTTCATTTAATCATGCTTCAATGTATTTATAATAAATGAGAATACATATAAACCTTCCAGAACATCCTGGGAATACTGAATCATATTAATGACACTCTTAATGTCATTTATTTGACATGGGATCTGATTATGCCATTAAAGATCTAGTTCCTCTGATACTCACACAGGGATCAGAAATAACTGAATTGGGGAAACATCCCAGAAACTAGGAATAGTTATTTTTAAATTCAATGGCAGAATTCACACATTTGAAATGGTACAATTCACAGTTTCTCCTCTTCAGGAATGTTAAATCTTGTTTGAGAGGAAATTCATAAATCCTCAGTAAATTAGAAAACAATTTGGAAGAAGTCTATAACATTTGAAGACTGCCACAGACTGTATATGTCATTCTGAGTCAATTCAAGAAC
Organism: Onychomys torridus; assembly: GCF_903995425.1. Taxonomy (NCBI): domain Eukaryota; kingdom Metazoa; phylum Chordata; class Mammalia; order Rodentia; family Cricetidae; genus Onychomys; species Onychomys torridus. The sequence goes on from NC_050459.1 coordinate 42,507,637, forward strand.
AGGAGAAAAAAAAATCATCCTAGGCTTGTGCTGGTTAAGGCACACCTGTGTGTAAGGGCAAGTGTTACAGATGTGAAGGATGGTTAGTACAGAGCAAAGAGAGAAGTGGAGAGGAAAAGGAGCAAAGGAGAATGTGAACATGTCGGGAGGCACAACTGGCTAAGAGAGCTGATAAGAGGCAAAAATCTAGTAAGGTATGACTCTGGCAGCAGTAGATTCTTTAAAAAGGTCCATGACCTCACTAGCCTCTGGAAGCTGGCCAAGTTTTCCAGTACCAGGTATAAATTCCCTCCTGTTGAGTGGACCTTAAGTCCAATTAGACAGCTGTTGGTTGCCACTGACATGTGAGGGCCACTTTATTGCACCTTTATGCACATCTTTCCATGCTGGTAATTGTGGTTCATAGATGTTACAGCTGGAGAGGGCTGTTTAATTGCTTCTCTCCCTTGGCAGCCTGCATAGTGTTTTCTGAAACCTCAAAGCTAGAGTGTAGAAAAGAGGCTTTCAGGTCAGATCCAGCTCAAATTATCCAAGTACTGTGTCCTAAGTGTGAGATATATTCAGCAATAAGGGGCCACCCTCAATTCCTGAGAAGCAACCAGGGCTACATTGACAATCTATATTGTTTTGGAAGTCAACTGGGCTATTCTGATCAATCATTTGAAAGGAAGTTTCTTGTGCCTATACTGGCTTTTTGTTTGTGCATGGTTTTTGTGGGGAGCATTGTCAGCCAAAGTGATTTAACATCCCATAATATATACATATATGTATTGTGTATAATTTTAGGTATATATAAAATAATATCATTCACTGCTAGAATAGCATAATTCCTTAACACAGTCTAAATCTTAGGCCTCTACCCACAGATAAGTGTAGCTACTATCTCTCATCGAAGATGCCATCACAGGAAACCAACACAGGAAACCATCACAGGAAATCACAACAGGACACAATTCAGAGATCATGTCACGGGGAAAGCCGGCTCCAACAGATGCATCTACATCACAGCCCCTGTATCTATGGCTCAGGGGACACTACAGAAGAGGGGCAAAAGATTATAAAAGCCAGAATACCAGGAAGTCAGCTTTGAATCAATCATTCTTAGAAGTGACTGTGTGAACAAGATCAAAACCGTGGCGATTTCAGTGGGCATGTTAATACAGAAGGGGGGAAATTTGAAGGGATCACACCCTTAGACAAAGAATGATAGGCAACTAATGATTTCAGGGAGAGATGATTACACTTATTGATTGTCTAGTGCACAGTGGACAGCTCTGAAACTACATACATACTACAAAAATGGACTCAGGAAGTTTTATGGTGTGTGTGTGTACACATAAAATATATACATATGTAATATATATGATTATAAATATATTTACTTATATTTGTGGGGTGTGTGTGTGTGTGTGTGTGTGTGTGCGTGTGTGCATGTGTGTATAACAATGTTAATCAAAGAAAAAGATGCTACCAACTTGAGATTGAGAGAAATAGGGGAATCCTGGGATAGTCTGCATGTAGGAAATGGGTGAGGGACAGTGATGTAATTCTATTTTAATAAAAAATTCATTAAATAGACTTCTTTTAAAAAAATAATTAAAGGCCCGGGGAGACAAAAAGGCAAAACACTCTAGGCAGAAGATTAATGGAAGACGGATAAAATGGGTTCCATCCACACGGGTCTTAGTGCTGACCTAGAATTTTAAATTTATCCTAATGTTCATAAAGAAGTTTGTTTATATAAAACAAGGAAGGTGTGTTCAGAAGGGGAAAGACACCACTAGCAATATAATAAAGCACATGCATGTTCTAGTGCTAAGTGGCTATAGGGGGAGAGAGGGGGAGACAGGAGAGGAGAGGAGAGGAGAGGAGAGAGAGAGAGAGAGAGAGAGAGAGAGAGAGAGAGAGAGAGAGAGAGAGAGAGAGATATGCAAGGTATCCTGGAATGTAGTTTAGTGGTAACCTCAAGGCTCTGGGTTGGATCCAAGACAATATAGCATCTATTCAAAATAGCAGAAAAAATGATCACAGGCTTGTTATTTATGGGAACAGGCAAACAATTAATAGAATTGGAAAGGGTCTCAGTCCATTTGGTGCTGCTATAACCAAGTGCAAAGATTGAGTAACATAAAATGGAAGGAAACTTATGTGAGTGCTCTGATGGCTGGCAAATCTAAGATCTTGAGGTGGTACATACTGAGGGTGCTTCATGCTCCCAAGATGGCACCTTGAGTGCACAGAAGGTCAGGACATCAGAATTCACCATGTCAAGCTGTCTTATAAGCAGGGCATCATGCCATCCATCTCTTAAGCTATCACCTTGGCAGCTCCCAACCTTAGGAAGGGTTACAGTCACAGGATAGGAGGACTTTAGACATGGAAGTCATATTTCATCCGCTTCATCCGCAATACAATTAAACATGACTTTACATTCTTGACCACATACTTGAACACAAACAGCCATCAACAAATTCAGGCTCCGGGGTTGAAAAGAAAGCGCTGCAGGAATAAATGGCCAATGAGGCTCACATGGACGGCAAGAACAGATGAGCATTCTGAGAGATTTACGAAGAAAAGAGGCAAAGTAGTGACTCCAGAGATTCTGTGTGGAAAGAACTGAGGAGAAGGGAAACAGAAAGGAAACAAAGCAGAAATAAGAAAGGTGGCCGGGAGGTGGAGAGGATGCCCAAAGGAGTAATGAGGAGGGAGGGAAGCATGTAGAATCTGTGGAGATGGAGGGTGCTCAACATGAATAAAATCTAAAATTTAGGGTCCTATATTTGTTCTGCAGGGGCTATAAATGAATTAGATTGAAAGTGTTTATTGGGAAGGGAATTATTTTAGGTAAAATTTCTTTACCTATGGTGGCAAGATTTCAATTTCTTTAAAGGCATTATCCTCCTGTGAAGGAACGAGTAGCCGGCTCACTTCTGTTTGTTTTTTACCAGAATTTAGCAGTTTGGCTGAACTAATTTAAGTTTTTGAGCCCATGAACAGCTGCAACTTTGTATTTAAATTTCATCTGCTGTCTGTCCTACTTAATGTTCCAGTAACAATCCATCTTACTTTCAAGCCTGACAATTTCATGAGGGTATTGACCACCCACAGAGAGTGTGCCTTCAAAAGGGAAAGCCCTTTAAGAGCTGTGTTGAGTGAAGCAAAATGCTTAGATTGTCGTCAATACGGTTAGAATGGAAACTGGGATAAGAGTGCAGTGATTCAGAAGAATTAGTTCCATTATTTTTTACTGATGCTCAGGAAAGCCATAGCATCCAGGAAAACAATAGATTCAGGGCAGTATGATGATAGCTATTGGGATAGAAGGCTTGGTAGCTAAGTACCCACCCATCCCTGCAGTAACAGAGTAGTTAAACACCAGGTAACGGAAACTGCACCAGCCTTGAGGGACTGAATATTTTTCAGGTAAGTCTGAGTTCCTTTGTATGAGAATAACAGATGAGGCTGTATTCTACCTGGGTTATAAATATTCTAAGAGTGGGACACATTTTAGTGTGACACATTAGAACAAGCATCATGATTTTAATAATCTGATATGCAAAATAAAAAATTCCACAATGGATATTGACATTTAGAAACCTTTTAATAGTAGTAAAAATTCTGCATATTAGCCCAAGATTTTAATAGCTCTGTTTTCTTAATTTTTGACACTTAGTGGCTTTGTATAGAAGTAGTCTTTGAACAAATCTGATTGCTCTTCACAAATATTTCAGAATTGGGACAATGCTCCTTTACATTAAGTCTGTTTCTAAAGTGACCCATTATCTGGCCATCAAGTAACCTGTATCAGGTAGTACCACATGTTCACATTTCAACCCCAGCATGCACCCTCTGGGCTGATAACTATAATGTGACAATTCTGATAATTAAACCACCTAAAGCCAGTGGCTGGTGTCTTGCATTAATTCAAAACAGCTTAAGGTGAAACAGCTCAGTATTCAATTACCACAGACACGGCTATATATGCTCTCAACCATGTTGGCGGGGCTTTGTCTGGGTACATTAAATGTGATACCTGGCAAAAACTGTAATTTAAATAAATGTTGGGGGCAGTTGGTGGGTGGTAATCTACACACAAGTTCTTCTGACGAAGCTCCTTGATTAGCAAGGCTGAGTAGGTCAAAGGATGACATTTTCAAATCAACTGAACATTCACAGAAAATTATATTTTCCTATACCATTCATTAAGAGTCAGTGGAATTCAGATTGTTGGGCTTATAAAGAAAATCACAATTAATTAAAATAATGAAAAATAAAAAAAATAAAAGCAGATTCCCTTTCTACTGGGGTATAATTGTAACATTTATATGCATAGATTTCATGAGCAGTAGAAAGTGTTGACAATTTTATCGTTCTTCCTAAAATGTATCCAGGAAAAAAAAAATTAAAAAACTACAATGGGAAACACAATTCCAATGGTTATGGTTTTATGCCATCTTTGTTTTTCAAAACCATAGAAGTCAAGAACACTAACCTTAGGGAAAATTTTCTAATTATTGCCTATTCAATAAAGTTGTTCAAAAATCTCCATTAGCATCACTGCTGTGATTAAATAGAAGTAACTGGATACCAGAAAATGCCTTAAAATCCATATGCTATCTAATATCACATGATGGTTTTTGTGTGTCTACTTGAGTGGTCTATGGGATGCCCAGAGAGATTAGGAAGCAGTGACAGTATTTTGGGCAGAGATTATTGTGTCTGTTGGTGGATCAGGAAAGGAAAATCTCCTCTAATTAGTATGTGTGTGTGTGTGTGTGTGTGTGTGAAGACCTGGATGCAGCAAGAAGCACAAGGTTGTTGAAATGTCTTATGCTTGAATTTAGCCATCAGTCTCTTCTTGCTCTTAGAGGTTGTTGCTCCCGGAATTTAAACCACAGCATCCATAAAACTCTCCAATTTATACTGGATGGCATCATCATTTCCCCGGTTTTCCAATCATCAGATGGCAGGCTGCAGGGTCCTAGGTCTCCAGAATCTCAAAAGTCAGTTTCTATACTCTCTCCCAGTCTCTCTCACACACACATTTTGGAGAATCTGGAATACAACCTGACTTGAATTTATCTTTCTCATGGACTATATCAAAATTTGTCGATAAGCTTTTATAAGAGAGTAACACTGGGCACTGCTAAACTCAAGTTGTATTTTTTCTTTAACATCAGGGTCTCACTACACAGCCTGACTGGCCTAGAACCCACCTAGGTAGACTAGGCTGACCTCGAACTTAGATCCACTTGTTTCTGCCTCTCAGGTACTGAAATTAAGGCGTGTGACAACCACTATGCCTGGCAAGCTGTATGATTTTTAATACCTTGTTGTATTCTTTCATATGCCATTTGGTGTCATTGTCATACACACACACACACACACACACACACACACACACACACACACACACACACACACCTTGCAGGCTACTTGTTAAGTCCTTGTTGAGAGTGACTTGAATTCAAGACTTGTATCATGTTGCCTATTTTGGGTTGGTCCGGTTTTGAGGCTGCATTATAAAAACATCAAGAATATATAGAATTATATAATGTGTCCTGGAGCCTGAGAGATGAATTAGATAGCATGCGGTATAGGGACATGATCTTGAGTAAGATGCCCTGGGTGAGGAGTTTTGTCATGGAGAATGTTAGAAAGGCACATTTGCCAATAGAAAGACCCTCTGCGCTTGGTGGTTGTAGGTGTGATTTTGACCTGGCTTTGACCTAGGGCACATCTGCCTTAGCAGAGACTGTCTAAAACACAGAGAAAAAAAGAAAGTGAAGAGAAAAGAGGACATATGTAGAAAGGACAGTTCTGTATCCATGTAGATTAAAAGGTGACACGAATCTCCATGTAGGAAATTGCAGAAGGTCAATTGTCAGATAACAGATTTTATCAGGGCTATCATTATGCCTCACTCAACAACACGGTAAACCGAGTGCGTGAATGAGCCTGTCTTGAGGGTTTGAAATATTCTCTGGCTATAAAGTATCTTTTGCGTCTGTAAAACTGACAGATACATGTGGTGATTGCCATCCATGTTAGGTTTTTATTTCATTTCCTTTAATAATAGTTTTATATACAAAACACATTATGTTTCCTTATGACTTCTCCTTCCTTCCTTTATTCGCTCCTTCCTTCCTTTCTTCCTTCCTTCCTTCCTTCCTTCCTTCCTTCCTTCCTTCCTTCCTTCCCTCCCTCTCTCCCTCCCTTCCTCCTTCCCTCCCTCCTGTCTCTCTCTTTCTTTCATTATTTCCTTCCTTCCTTTGTTCCTTCCTTCCTCCTTCCCTCCCTCCCTCCCTCCCTCCCTCCCTTCCTTCCTTCCTTCCTTCCTTCCTTCCTTCCTTTATTCCTTCCTTCTTTCCTTCCTTCTTTATGGTCCTGTGGCTAGAACCCAGAGCCCTACACAAGCTAGATGAGTGTTCTTCCTCTATGCTATGCTCCAGCCCCCATTATCACAGTTCCATAAAATTATATCATTGTGTTGGGATAACCCAGTCAGCAACTGAATCTCAGTCTGGTGTCCAGAATGGCAGGTTGTTTTCATGGCGCTCGTTGTGACTGAGCCCATTGGATTGGTCCTTAGGGTAAACAGGGTGAGCAAATAGGAAAAATTTTAAGAGTATGCCGTGTGAGAATTCATGAAATAAAACAGAAAAGTATTTCAAGTATTCACTAGGCTTTTATGAGCCAAATTTCTTCCAGGCAGTTATTTTCTGTAGCTTCCAGATTTTATTTATGTTGGCTCAATGGAGAACTTTCCTCATGGTAAAGGACATTCAAGCAGGTGTCAGGCACTAGGAATAATGTCAGATATTAATTACCCAATTTAGAAATATCACTGAATTAAACTGAATTAAAACTGATCATTAACTAAAGTTTATTAGTAAGGTATAATATCAAAATTAAGCTGGTAACAATGCAAGATTTTTAAATCATATTTTTGATTACTTTAAGTTTTAATTTGAATATGAAATGAAGGCAAGCAAAGCAAAAAGAAAAATACAAGAGACTTTCCTAAAAATGTGGTAATAAATTGCTGATTGCTTTGTCTATGTCCACAATGTACTTCTCTATTACTTTATTTTACATTAAATATATAGAGCACATATAAATCATTAAGTGTCAACAATGTATAAAATAGAGAATAATTCAAAAGTCCGTTTTTGTGTGTGTGATACATGTGTATGTACATGTTTAGGTGTATGCATATGTATAAGTATTCACAATCGTGTGTAGTTACTAAGTGTTATCATTGAATACAACAGAGAATTCAGAGAATAATTCAAGTCAGTTTTTGTGTTTGCCTCTATGTATGTGGATATTCAGGTGTGTAGATATGTATATGTATGCATATATGTGTGTGTGTGTGTGTACTGGAGGTCATTGATGAATATCATTCTCAGTCACTCTCTACTTTGTGTTTTAAGACAGTCTCTGCTGTGGGATGTTGTTCTGTATGCTGTGAATATGTGTTGCTTTGATTGGTTGATAAATAAAATGCTGATTGGCTAGTAGCCAGGCAGGAAGTATAGGCAGGGTGAGCAAATGAGGAAAATTCTGGGAAGAGGAAGAGCTGAGTCAGGAGTCACCAGCCAGACACAGAGGAAGCACGATGACAAGGCAGAACTGAGAAAAGGTACCAAGCCACGTGGCTAAACATAGATATGAATTATGGGTTAATAAGTGTAAGAACTAGTCAGTAATAAGCCTGAGCTAATGGCTAAGCACTTATAATTAATGTAAGCTTCTGAGTGATTATTTTATAAGCAAGCCAGAGGACTGCATGGGGTCTGGCGGGACTGGAGAAACCTTCCAACTACAAGTCTCTCCCTGAACCTGGAGCTCAATGTAACTAGAAGCATGGTAGATTTCCCTTTAGAATTCTGTTAGTATTTTGATGACATAAATGGGAGGAAAAATACCTTAAGACTTGGAAAGTAAGCGTGTGTGTGTGTATACATGCATTTGTGTATCCCATGTATATGTCGTGGAACATTATTCTGATCTTAAAAATCATTCTGTTCATATTCTACAACATGAAAGACAGAACCTGTGTGATATCGTTGTTTTTTATTTTGGAGAGAGCAAGGGCCAGGAAGCTCAGCAACTCAGTTACCCAAATCACCAACGTCCTGTAAGTAAACTTGATGGTTTTTAGCAGCGCTCTTACCCTGTGAGGAAAAGTCACGAAACACAATGGAATCCACTAACAAGAGTTTTATTAAGACAAGGAGAAAGGGATAGATGTGATCAGGCCTGTGGAAGGACACAGGCATGAGAAGGGGGCAGGGAAATATGGGGCCTGCCTTTTAAGGACCAGCTCGCACCTATGCACACAGGCCCATGTGGCTACTCCATACATATGCATAGATCATGTGGTCTGGCTGCATGATTACTCAACCATGCAGCCATGGGGCATGGGTTACGTAGGATGGATGACCTGGAAATGACTAAGTGTCCTGCCAGGCATGGGCGACCATGGGGATGTGGTTGGAATTCCTAACAAAACTATCTTCTATTTTCCCACAAATGATTCCAGTAAACTTAGTGAACCAATATGGATTTAGATGAATAGGTTTCTTTGGTCTGATACTATCCTTGCAATCTGGCATGAATAGAAATGGATTCTCAGGAAAATTCATACAATACCCTGATAACATTCTGTCAGGTGAAATAAGCCGATGCCAAAGTATAAACATTATTTGAAAAGAGTAAAAGGAATCGGAGAATGGAGGAGGCAGATATGACCAAATATGTTTGGTCAAAAATCACAATAACTCATCATTCTATATAATTAATAGGCATGAACAAAAGGACATGTATGATTTGATTTACTTTGATGTGATACACATCATCCAGAAACTCTAAAGGCTGAAAGTAGGTTGTAGTTTATTAGAGGTAAAGATAGTGAGAATAGGCACACATTGTTTAATGAGAACAGTTTCTTTTTGAAATGATGAAAAAGTTCTGAAAAATGGTGTTATACAATATTATGAATACATACCACTGAAACCGGTTTAAAGAGAAATCTTATACTATATATATAATGATCATGTTGGAGAAGTTAAAGTGTTAAGAAAATAAAAGAAGAAGACCCTTACTTAGTTCAACTTAAGTTATTTCTCTATTCCAAAGGAGAACCCTAAGTGAACCATGGTAAAGAGCTGGCTAACTTCTAAGCAAAGTTCCATACAACAACCAGTTGCTAGATAAACCTATCAGGATACAACAAGAAAATGACAAATTCACATACAATTATAAATAACAAGATTGGCTCCACATGGTTTTGTCTGGAGAACACAACTATTTCATTTGTTTATCAAGATGTGTCATTTCCCCTGAGGGACCCTGTGCTTTCTGCTAGCTTCTAATGAGGACCTTGGTGCTGAACATGCTTCCATTTCTTTCCCCTGGCTGCTAGAAAGCTCCAGTGAAATGTGATGCTCAGCTTAAGACTCATCTTATGATTGGCACATTTATAGTCTCTGTTTTTTGTGCTTGGTATTAATCTTCTATTGCTATGTATAGTTTACATCACTGTAGGTTTTTTTTTAAATTGCATATTGCTTTCAATTCCTGGTGAAAAAAGTTGAACTGTAAATAAATAACAGTTTCAAACAATTTTATCAGTGAACATGCTGTTTGATATGATGAGTGTGCTCATTAGGTTTGCTGAGCACATCTAACAAGGATCATCTAGATGAATCAATTAAGAGTTCTTCAAATCAACTAAATATACATACATACAAAAACATGTGTATGTACATATATATACACACACACAGAAAAATTTTTAAACATGTTATGTATTGATTATTGGGTCTCAGTCTTTGGCCTGCCTGCAATTTGGGAAGATAAACAGACTCTACTTTTAAACCCACTCGCTACTTAAAATATTACACAGATTAGATTTGGTATCTTATTTTAAATAGATACATTATTTAAGCAAAGAAAGTTACTTGCAAAAACATATAACATTAATCAGTATAAGAGCTTACAAATTCAGAATGAAGACAAAACCCAAGCCATTAATTTGACTAGGGTTGGACCTTCCAGGAGTATAGATTTTTAAAAGCCCTAAAAGTGCAATAGCAAAAAATACTGATCAGTTATGTCCAAGATTAAGGCCCTGGTGAACTTGAACTTATTGACTCATTTGAAATAATGCCATACCCTATTGGTCTATTTCTTTTAATACTACCATTGAGAGCTTGTTCTGATGGCTTTAAATAATTACTTCTATACTTAGGACTATAGTTATGTCTTCCATTTTCAGTTCTCAGTGTTGGAGTAGGTGAATGGATTGTGGAAATAACACTGAAGCCCGTTCCAGCAACATGAGCCTATAATTATATGGAAATATAAAATTTTAGAATTGCAGACCTTAGAAATAATTGGTTTTAATGCACTGTTTCTACAAATCAGGTCTTTGATGCTAAATGTCCAAGGTAATATAACCAGAAAGGTGTAGAGTTAGGGTTATTACTCAGGTCTGTGGTCTTAGTTTTGCTTTCCTAGAAGGACTACGATGCAATTGAAAAGGGGTACATGCTTTATAAATTTCTACCCTGCAACTCAAGAAGTAGCCGTCTGGCAGACTTACTATATTCTGGAATACTTAAATAGAAATTACAAGGATGGGGAGCTAGCTTATTTCTTTCATTTCTCACTTAGTGTGCCTTCTCTACAGAAGCCCTAGAATACACAAAATGATGAGGAACAAACGTAATGAATGAATTCTCAGCTCCATTTGCTTCTCATTTCGATTCTGTCCCTCCCTTAAAATCTATTATTAGAATTGAACAGACGCCCTCTACAACAGGGTTTTCTATAATGATAGCAGAAGCTAGAGGACCATGTTCCTGCTGCAGAACTCTACAGGAAAATAGGGAGGCCTGTGGAAGTCCTTGGAAACATATGTTCTTTTATCTAAAAACTTGACCTTCCAGAATTAAGTTAAAAATTACACCAGGATGTTTTCAGCCCTCAGTTTCTGACTTTGAGCTATGTGCATATTTTCCTCTCATTCAGAAGTATATGAAGGAAAAAAAAAAAAACCTAGAAGTTACATGAATGTGAGGGATAATGTAAAAGATAATCATCCTAATTGGGAAGGATGCATGTCAAAAGCCTGAAACTAAAAATTAGGTTAATTATATGGTTGAGGTGCTCAGTAAAGGATGAGTACATTAATCATTTAGCTGAAGTGTTACCATTTCCATAATCACTTCATTTGGCTGCCAGGGTTAGAGACCCAGGGAACCCAAGGGTTAACATCTGGCCTGGCAGGGTTTAGACCTTGTGTCTGTTATAGCTCTTTAAGTCCCCAAGAAACACACTCATACCCCTCCCATGTCTTCAGCTTGTCATAGTTTTAGTGCATACCAACTATGCTAACATAAGTAATGTAATGGAAACCAATGGTGGAGAGAGAGGGGAAGGGAGAGAGAGAGGTGGGGGGATGATTTCAAGATATACAATCTTTCAAGCCCCAAGATAATGCTGAAGCATCATGATCAGTCAATACTGCCCCTCCCTGCCTGGTTCCAAAGACTCCTCCCTGCTTTGGCAAAAAAGGTTTGCTCACATTTGTCATAGATTATTCTAATTAAATCCAGCCTCCTTTAATTGCTTTATTTTGTACTCTACCTTCTCTTTGTGAATCATCTCCATAGATTTAGCTTTTTTTGGTTGGTTTCAGGTATGAAAAATCGAAAAGAAGTAACACTACACTAACCATAATATCTATACATGGTTTTACCCTCATATCCTGTAGACTACCCAAAATTCAGCTACTCTTTTATCAAGACTGCAAGAGACAAGGCACTGTTCCTCAATGAGAATATGAAGGAAGGACTTTTATGTTCAAGCTGCTAATTCACACTTATTTGATAATGTACTGGTTGATATGAGTCTCACTGCATATTCAAATTAGTTCAAGTAAAACAGCAGAATGTAGGCTACACAGTAAATAAAGGAACATGACATGTTTCAGGAACAGGACTGATCTCATTCTGACCTCTCTGAGATCCGCTGGGGGCTGGCTACTGAAGTTGGTCCTCTGAGGAGCTTGGCTCAAACGCTTCATGGATTTTACTGCCTTTGTCAAAGGATGAAGGGCTTGTCACTTACCAGGGAACCTGGAGTTCTTTTGTTTACAGGAATATTTTTGCAAGCAAAAGAGCATATATTTGGTGGTTGTTGTTGTTCCTAATCAGTGTTCAAAGGTCGGGTATAGGTTTAGTAAATAGATTTTTCAAGTTTATCAGTGTGTGCTAATCATCCACTCTGAGCTTCGTCCTGACATCTTCATATATATATAGTTCGATCTTATTACTCTCTCTCCCTTCTCTTGACTTCCTCCCATTCTCACAGATCTTTCCTTAGCAGCTTGTTTCTACTTTCACAGCTTTTCTTTCATTTATTTTTAACCCACCAGTTATACAGGAATTAATTTAATTAGGGTTTCTTATAGGAACATGGACAAAGAATCATTTATAGATGCATGTGCAATTTACCAGTGGTTATACCACTAAAGAATTTTTTTTTCTGTTCCCCAGAAACATTAGCAGCCTATACATCCTTAAGGAAAGGTGGGGCTTCATGAGCCCTCCTGCCCCATCCATGACAGGATGTTGCCAAACTCAATTGTGTTTATTTTATAATTTAATTCACCAAAAACAATTTTATTTAGCACATATTAAATATCAAACATATTCTGACTGGCTACAATTTTCTTCATTTTTTTAAACTTTTATCACAATGATACTGTGTTTTGAGTATGACAAGTTGCCTTTGATTGATTTTGAATAATATTTTTATATCAGAGTGATAAACTAAGTTGTTGCTCATGAAACCAAAACCATCTTTTCATGCTCTGGTGCCTTTTTACTATTTTTAAACATCAACAATTCTCAGGGTTCTCATATTTGAAGCTTTAAATCAGTCTTCCATTGGTTAATTCACCAAACATCCTGAAGCCCCCTAGAATTTCCTCTCCACTTTGTGATTCAGTGTGATTAGAATTACACATGAAGGTGATCACTGGACATCGAACTTGCTAACTTCCATACCTGGAAAGGAGAGACATAGAGGAAGGTGCCTTTGGCTGGTATAGGTCAGCAATCAACATGAGGCAGAAGTTAACAACGTTTCAATTATGAAGTGAATGAATAATATTATGAAGTCTCATGAAAATTATAATAAATTATTTCAGAGAACAGGAAGGGCAATGCAAATGAAAATCCCAGCCTATTTATCCCATCCCCATTGACTTGTGAGTGTTGAATTTTGAAAAATTAACTTAGACACACTAAAAAAAATATTCACTGGTTTTATTTTTAAGACCCAAACTGAACATGAAAAATAAAATTAAAAAAAAAAAACAAAACAACAATTGTACTCCCCTGCCCCTTAACATTAGAGTGTGCATAAAGCTCACAGGTGGGGGTATTTGACAGATTACTTTGGCTTGTGCAATCAACTAGATGCCACAAGTGTGCCCACTAATTTTATAAGAGGGAATAAGAGTATGAGGCCTCTGCTAAGTGTCACAGCATCACATCTGGGCCTCTAACATAGCAATCTCTAATATTTAATGGGTAACATAAACACGGGAATGTTTCAAGAAAAACCTGATTTTTTTTCCTCCCTGTCTGGTGTTAGTGCTGTGCACCAAATTTTAAAAATAATGCCCTCATGGGATTTAATGTGGCTGTAGATGGTGAATCAACTCTCGTGTGAACGTTAGGAGTGGAGCCGCTCACTTGGCACCTTCTCCTCTAAGTTGGCAAGCGTTTCCCTCACTGTGGTTCTACCTTCTCTCAGTCCCACCTATTTCTGCTAGACTGCAATATTGCTCAGGGGGAACCGGAAATTAGTATTCCTCAACATTGTCTAAGAGGACTGCTGAAAACATAATGTGGCTGGGGAAAATCTCACTGACAAATCCTAGGGGCATCTCCCTTTCATCTCTCTTTTCCTCCCTCTCCTTCCTTCATTCTTTTCCTGTGATTTCTTTTTTTTTGGGGGGGGGGGCTCTGCTCATGTACAGTGTGTGGAATATTGCTCTTTCCCATGTAGATCACTTGATGGTGCTGATTCCTGTCGCCTGACCCACATTTTTCTACACATGAACTCACCAGGCAGAAAGTGCTGTTCCTCCCTGTTCAAGGGCTCTAGAACAGGAGGGCATACAGGTTATCAGGGAGCAGACTCACTGAGAACCTGATTTCTAAAGAATAGACTACAGTTCTACTCTTCCAAGGTGATAGGGTGACAGGGAATTACAGCTGGAAGACAAGAGGAAGTAAGGGCTGTGGGGCAGGGGTGAGGGAGGAAAATCAGGAGGGTGTTAGAGCCATCTCCTTGCTAAGCAACAAAAGAAACCATCATGTATTCAATTGTTAGAACAGAAAAGCTTCCTCAGAATGGTGTGTAAGGTAAACTCTAAGCATTGATAAATGTGAAAATAACCACCCACAAATATAATACAGTTGATAAACAAAACAGCACCCAGGACAGAACCATGTGACATACTATGACAATTAAAGTCAATATGGAGAGATGTACCTTTTGATCAGAGTAGATAACAATATTTTGCTAAGACTTCCCCCCATGTCCTCTGTGTAGTTTTCTTTTTTATTCTCCTTTCTACCTCCTTTTCTGTACTGTTTTCCAATGATCCTAACCATATAATTTATTACCTGTATAGTTATCTGTTTATCATTCACTCAAAGGCTCTTCTCTCTCTCTCTCTCTCTCTCTCTCTCTCTCTCTCTCTCTCTCTCTCACACACACACACACACACACACACACACACACATACACACATATGCACACAGATGTGTAAATTACCCATGCAGCTAGATTATCTACCATTCATACCCTAGTTAATAGCCATTCATGATCTTGCATAATTCCATTGTAGGCACACAGTTGGCATGAGTGGATTCTACCTAAGGACTGAATAACATTCCTGGTACTTAGAATACATAATCCTAATAAACAATATCCCTTCTGTATAATGTGACATGCAAATACCAGGCAGGCTCTCTTGAATTAGTAATGCCATAAGAGGCATTATGAACATCAAAAATGTTTAGTAGGAGTGACAGAAACTTCTATATGCCTATTCTACTCTCCAATGGCTTTGTCACCATAACAGATGTAACCCACATCTTTAGCTTGGGTACAGAGCCATCCATCTGACAAATGCATTTGCAATCACCAGGTAGGAAAACGTGTGTGTGTGTGTGTGTGTGTGTGTGTGTGTGTGTGTGTGTGTGTTTGACAACATCAGGCCATGGGTATATAAACAAAGTACATTAATGATACTTCTTCCCAGGCTTCTGATAGGAAGGGCTAGCAAATTCTTTGCCCTTTCTTCTTGCTGTTGGCTTAAAGAAAAAAAAAAATGTGTGGACCAGAGTGTTAGTTACAGTTGTGGACCTGATCTAATGCCACAGAAGTATACTGAAGGGCTACATAAGTCAGAATGAAGTCATGAGACTTCTATTCTCTGCTTGAGGCTTGCATTAGGAGAGGAAGTAAGTGCCTATATGCTTTGATCATGATTTTTTCCCTTGGCAATATCTCACTTAGGGATCATCATAAATCCTGTCAGAACAGGAACAGCTAAATATAAATAACTAAAGTATTAATGAACAGGTTTGTCTTTCTTTTTTCCCCCCAATTAATATGATACCAAATATAACCATAAAAGAGAAAATCATCTGTTGCGCTTGTTTATTTTATGCTTTGCTACTACTAATTTTTCATATCAAATGTAGGTTTCTTAGTCTTAATGAAAATGTACTTAAATTTGTTATAATTCAATATTGTTTCAATCATGAGCTGTTTTGATGCACTGCCCCCGTTCTTTGCTTGAATCCCACTTCAGTCATGAAGTATAGAAGAACTATTTTTCCCCCTTTGCACTCCAATAGCATTTAAGAAAGCACACTCTTTGGTAGCTTTTATTCAACTAAATCACAAAATCAGGAATTTTTGTATTTCATATAGCTCATAGGCAAGTGATTTATCTACAATGGGGGTTTAAAAATTTATTGATATTTATGATTATATATATATATATATACACATCCATCCATATATATATATATATATATATATATATATATATATATTATGATATAGTTTCCCAATAACTCTTTATAAGAGCAGTGCCTTATTACTTATAATGTAATTATTTCCCTTTCTTTTTCAAGTCCCCTTTACAATCTCAACCATCTTCCTGAAGAGAAATATATATATCTAAAATATTTGACCTTGTAAGTCAAGGAGAACAAAATCTATGAATATCTGAAATCCTAAAACTTTTAAATGCTATTAATAAAGACATCAAAATTCTGTTTAAAACACTTTGCATATCTAATGTTCTTAACAAAACATGCATTTCAAGCAGAAGTTTTAAGGGTTTTAAATCACAGATTTTCACAGCATTTCCTTCCGGCAGCTGATGAAAATTGGATAATATACAATCAGAACACTTTTTCTACACATTTTAAATTGATTGAAAAATAGAAACAGATTTAACATTCAAAAAAACACATTTGCAAACCGTTACATAAAAATGGCCTGATCTGATTTAGTAGATGTTAGGTATAGAGATGTTGAGCTGACAGAATCCTTCAGGATGTTTAAAAACAGAGGGAACACAGTACAGCACCCAAGCTGCCACTCTCAAAACACATGGTCCTGACTAACAGTTTAAGTCTTCAATGATGACTGCCTTCAAAGAAAATCTTCTACTTAATGAAAAGTGTTCTCCACATTTTTCTTGAGGCACAGGCTTGGCATTAAACAGGTTATGAATAGGTTTCAGTGTAAAAACATCAAGTAATAAATTGCTGGAGAGGAGCTGTATGGAAATACAACATATTTGCATAAGATTTGAAAGTTCAACATGTATTACAGTCTTCAATGTGATATATAACTCGGTGATTGAAAAATAACTGGGTAACCATTCACACTGTCAGCTTGCATTAACTAAGTGTACCTTCAAAGGGAAATAAATAGTGAACAAGAACATGACATCATGCTTACTTGGTTACCCAGACAGGGCGGTGTGTAGGAATGTGACAAGGGGCTCACATTTACGGCCAATGACAGCACATTTGCTCTCAAATTTACAGCAGCCACTCATTCTTTTGAGTTCAAAAAGTGTGAAATGCTTTTCTTTGTATCTCCCTTTTCTTGAAGGTGCTTGAGTGTATTCAAGCTCCGCAGTGTCTTCTAGAATCCCAGGTCCTCATCCCTGATGTGGAAATGACTAAGACTTTCATAAACTGAAGAAAAGAGGATCCAGAAGTAGTAACATGTCTTAGTTGCTCCTCCCAATAACACTTAAGTACCTTTATCCAGTGTCACATGGCTCTAAGCCACAGCTGTAGACAAAGAATTCATGGAGCTAAGGCAAGTACAGCAAGCAAATCGAACATCCTTCTTAAAAGGCACACGTTTCTGAGCGAATGGGATAGATGGATTCTACCTAAAACCATTTTTTCTAGTAAAAGTATCGTTTCTGTGTACAGTTTATCTGTTTGAAATATATATTTTGATCACATTTGGAATTTATTTCAATGACAATGAACAGTCAGTTGTATGCAATCTGTTAAAGAAGAAAGTTATTCCTCAAACAGAAATGACTATGTAATCTAGAAAGAACAAACTGTATATTTGAAGCTGTTCTATGATGAAGGTAATGTTTAACTATAGGGCATTCATTCTAAAAATCATTAATATAGCATTTAGTGTTATAATTAGGATGCATGGGTAAATTATTACAAAAGTTGGAACATTTTTGAGAGTGAAATAAGGAACTATTTACAGGAGGAATTAAAATGGGGCTGGCCACCTTAAGATATTGGGAAATTTGTTCACCTTACTTGTTACTTTATTTGTCTAGAGTATGAAGATCATGAGATGTTTTTTAACTTTGCCAAAGTAAAGACAGAGACTCATCATATTTATTTGACCTGATAATAAAATATTGACAAAGGACTTCTGTTTGGCCTGATAGAGTAATTGCCACTGGGAATACTCTTTCATTGTAAAGAACAATAAAACTGAACATACACACACACACACACACACACACACACACACACACACACATACACTGTTTTGAGGCAATAGTATCATGCAGTCAGGATGATGACTCTTCATAGAAGGGAAATCCATGAAGAGAATACAATATTTGTTCTGGCTTCCTGTTTTATGGCAGTTTCCAGATGGCATCAAAAGAAGTAGAGCCAAAGTAGAGAGCTGTGTCATCACCAAACAGAGGCATCTGATAAAAGACACCAGGTTGCTGGATTGTCTGGAATTTGCAAGGCAGGATACAAGAAAGGAATATGAATAGGGTAGTGTTATGATTTGAATATGAAATGTCTTCCACATGCTCATGTTTTGAATGCTTGTTCTCCAGCTGGTAGTATTCTTTTGAGAATCTATTGAAACTCTTGGGAGGAGGCCGACCTGGTAACAGTAGGTATTAACAATAGGCCTTTGAAAGCAGTTCTTAGTGGATTTGTTGCTGGCTGGACTCTATAGAAGAATCTGTGATGTGAAGAGCCTCTACTCCACACTCCTGCTGCCAGGAATTGGACATCTTTGTCATGACTTTTGTTACAATAGATTGAAACTCTCTAAAACCATGTGCTAAAGTAAATCTGCCTTCTCTTTTCTGTCAGGTGGTGTGGTGACACAGATTCAAAAGTAACAAACACAGGTAGGAATAGAGAGAGGCATTTCCTTGCCATAGAGATTCTCTGTGAGTTATACATATAGTTAGGCAAAGAGTGGATGTTTATTGCAAAGTTGAGAACCAATCTCCTTCTTTCTCTTTTAATCTATGCTTATACAGGATGGATATATGTTAATGATAAACCACCTTGAGTGCTAAGATGAATGGGATATTTCATTGTAATAAAGGCTTAGTTCATGATGAACTGCTGACATAAACTTCAAATGTACCCAATAATGAAA
The DNA here is from genome assembly GCF_903995425.1 of Onychomys torridus. Lineage (NCBI taxonomy): Eukaryota > Metazoa > Chordata > Mammalia > Rodentia > Cricetidae > Onychomys > Onychomys torridus. Next base: position 42,526,657 of record NC_050459.1, read on the forward strand.
ACACTAATAATTATCAGTGTCAAGAATGAAAGAAGAAATGTGAACACAGTACATTCATACTTTTTAAGGGTGTTTGTAGGGTGAGGAAGGATGATTATGGACATTGATGGGGGTATATTTGACAACTCAGATGAAGTAGAAACACTGAAAAAATACAACTGACAAGAACTAACATGTGAAAAAAGCTGAAAACACTGATAACTCTATATCTTAGCTACTTGGATTTATAATTAGAAATCTCCTTACCAAGAAACTTCAAGGTTGATGAATTTTCTTGTGATCATCTATACAAGTTTTATGGAATAGGTAAATCTACACAAATTATTTAAGAAAAGATAAGATGAAATACTTAAATACTTTCCAACTCATTTAATGAGGCCAGCAGCACTCTGCTATTAAAAACCAAAAGTGTATTTCAAGAAAAGATAGAGACTCATTTCTCTCTTGAATAAATAAAAAATAAAATAAATTATTTAAAAATTATCAAGTCAAACTTTGGAGGACATAAGATAGCCATACATCATTACTAATTAAGGGATGTAAAAGGAATACAGGGTAAAGTTAGCTCTGAAAATATCTATCAGAATTTATCAGAAAAGTAACAAACACCTTATGATCATTTTAGTATATGCAGGAAGAAAAACCTTTTGATGAAATTCAATATTTGTTTATTGTATAAAATACTTTAAGAAGCTAGGAATACAAATACATTTTCCTTGTTTCAGATGACCTTCACACAAACTCTAAAATCAATATTATAATGATAAAACATTGAACATTTCCTCCAAAGATCAGGAAAAAGACAAATATGTCTGTTCTCAGTACTCCTGTTCAACATTGTTTGAATAATCTAAGACTGTACAAAAAAGAAGAAAAAGATAATAGAAGCATAGAATTTGTAAATGATGAAGTAAAATTCTTTATTATATTAAAATGACTTATTATATAAAATAGCAACGGTAACTCTAATTGTTCATTAACTTGTATAGATTTACAGTCTGATCAATTTTGGTGTGTGATAGTTTTATGTATTTGCAAATTATTATAATAAAGTTTATTTTTTTAAAAATCTAAAGGAAAAACAATGACAAAATCTCACTGGAAATTTGAATGTTTGCAGGACAAAGGATAATTCTTCAAAATTCAATTATGTATCTTTATACTGTAAGCAGATAGTAGAGAAGAAATAAAGCCACTTTGATGTATAATACAAAAATCAAACATTTAAGAATACACTTGAAAGAGGACTGAAAGCACCAATGGAAAAGTGTAAAGTATGAAGATAGATTTAATGAGAGGATATTGTCACATGTTCATGGGTTTTGGGTTGGGAGACTAAACACGGTTATCATAGCCATTTCTCTTCTTTGTAGAGTTGGTAGGCTTATCTTAAAACATATATGAAAATACAAAGGATTTAAAACAGCTAAGGAAATCATAAGAAAGAAGACAGTTGGTGATCTATCTCATCACAGTTAAAGGCTCATGGTACTCTAGGAAGTTGGGTTAATTGACCTGATGGGATGATTCAATGAAATAAAATCAAAGCTCAGAAGTACACATAGATGTCTACTGACTTTTAAGCAGGTATCAAAGTAATTTAATTTGGAAGGGAATAATTTATTAGTAAATTGCACTAGAAAAACTGCATAAATATATGAAGATGTGCGTTAAGACCTTCCTCACACCACACATGCAATTAATTCAAGGTAACAGATCTAATTTTAAGTGCCAGTACTATATAGAGATATTTAACTTGGTTTTGGCATATGTTTCTCCGAGAGGATGGAAGAAGCTGTGGTAGTTTAAAAGAAAATGGCCCCTATAGGGAGAGGCACTATTAGGAGGTGTGGCTTTGTTGGAGTAGGTGTGGCCTTAGTGGAGAAAATGTGTCACTATGGGGGTGGGATCTGAGGTCCTTTGTGCTTAAGCTATGCCCAGTGTGGAACACAGTTCACTTCCTGTTGTCTGCAGATCAATATATAGAAACTTTAGCTCCTTTTCAGCACTATGGCTACATGCACACCAACATGTCTCCCCATTCTGATAGTAGACTAAACTTCTGAAACTTTAAGCTAGCCCCAATTAAATGTTTTCTTTTATGAGAGTTGGTTTGGTTATGGTGTCTCTTCACAGCAATAGAAACCCTGACCAACACAAGTTGGTACCAGGGACTCGAGCATTGTTGTGATAGGCCTGATCATGCTTTTGCTTGGAGGAATTTGGGTGAGGAAAGCAGTGGGATGCTTTAAGCCATACTAGTAGAAACATGGAAGACAGCGGTGCTGAGGGTGATTTGAACTGTGATGTCCAGCTCAAATGGTTTCAAAGGAGAAGAATTTGAGTATGCTGCCTAAAGATTGTTCCTGTAGTATTTTGGTAAGTAATGTAGTTGTTTTTTGCTCTTGTCTGAAGTGTCTGCCTGAGGCTAAAGTGCAAAGATTTGGATTAATCCCATTGTTAGAGGAAATCTCAAAACAGCTTTGTATAGACTCTGTCATGTGGTTATCAGTATTAACTCTAATGAAGATTTATAATGAAGAGGAGCAATCAAGCAAGGAAAAATTTAAAATGAATATATAATTTGAGGAGAAAAGGATCACTAAGAAGTGGACTGGAGTTCAGTCCTGTGTTCAAGGAGATACACCGATTAAGAAATGAAATAAAGGGAATGGTGACCTCAGGGTAAGATCACACCCAGCTAAGTTTTTAGCTTGTAAAAAGAAATTAAGAAAAGCGTAGAACTAACTGGGTGCGATGTTGCATGCCTTTAATCCCAGCACTCCAGAAGCAAGGCATGAGGATTTGAGGCCAGCCTGGTCGGCAGATCCAGTTTGAGGACATCTAAGCTTAGGCAGTGAAGGAAACCACCCCAAAACAGAAAGCTAGTGAAGATGTTATTGAATGAGGGGGCCATGTTCCAGCTCCGGCAAGCAGCAGAACTTTGCAGCTTTGGTCCCATCATTCTCGTTCTAGAGTCAAGGATAGAAGAAAGGGGTTATGGAATCTTCCTCCATGCCTAAGGAAAGGTGCTGTGTTCAGGCATGTTTCAGGGGTGTCCTGAATGAAAAGGCTTAGAGAGGCTGTTTTGTGAACATGTGAAGTTGAAGCCTGGATTGTCTTGAGAACCTCAAGAAGTTGGACATGCCAGAGTCATGGGATACCCGCCAAGGAAAGCTGCTAAAAGAGAGTGAAGTAGCCCAAAAGGAAGAAGTTTTTACAGTCAACAAAGCGGAAAGGAGTTAGAGATCTGAAGAGTGCTTTGACATAAAACATGGAGATGCAGAGTTTGGACTTTGCCCAGCTGGGTTCTGGCCTTGCTTTGGTCCAGCAGTTCTTCACTATCCTCCATCTCCTCCATTTTGGAACGGTCATGTATCTCTTGTGCCATTACATGTTGGAAGTATGTAATCTGCTTTTTGATTTTGATTTTACAGGGGATTTTAGTTACGAGATTGCATAAATCTCAGAAGAGACTTTGAATTTTAGACTTTTAAATATGTTTGAGACTGTTATATGAGACTTGAAGTTGTGCTGAATGCATTTTTACATTATGGTATGTCTATAAGCTTATGGAGGCCAGGGAGTAGAATGTGGTAGTTTGAAAGAAAATGGTTCCCAAAGGAAGTGGCACTATTAGGAGGTGTGGAGTAGGTGTGGTCTTGGAGGAAATGTATCACTGTGTAGGTGGGCTCTGAGGTACACCATGTTCAAGCAGTGCCCAGTGTGGAACCCAGTTTACTTCCTGTTGCCTTGGATCAAGATATAGAAACCTCAGCTCCTTCTCCAGCACCATGTTTGCATGTATACTGTCATATTTCACCATGATGATAATGGACTAAACCTCTGAAACTGTAAGCCAACCCCAATTAAATGGTTTCCTTTATGAGAGTCGCTGTGGTCATGGTGTTTCTTCACAGCAATAGAAACTTTAACTAGCACAGAAGCACAAAGAAAATAGGATGTAATTAAGACCTTGAAAGTATAGTTAAGAAAACTGACATATTTTAGATGGGGTAGAAATATCCTTAATGGACAATATTTGGCAAAGATTTTATGTCTCAAATATATTTTGAAAACAAGTCAAATACATTTAATGTGCAAGATACTATGAAAAAAATATTCCAGAATTAAAAAAATACATAAACAGCTAATAAGTGATGGAAATGGGTTCTACACCACTAGTCATAGAGTAGTGTAAATAAAAGCTACAGGGGGACAAGGAGAGGTCCAAAATCAGAAGATTAATGACATCAAATGCAGAGGAAGATCTGGGAAAAATGAAACTGTGAGACATTCTTGTGGGAGTACATAATGGGGCAGGCAATCTGTTGAGACATGACATTCCTACATTATTCCTCATAGAATTAAACACACTCATTCTGTGACTCAGAGATGATCTGAACAGAAATGAATGTGCGTGCATACACACACACACACACACACACACACACACACACACACACACACACATGTATTTATGTGTCATCACAAAAGGACTTCTTAAAAGTTGTTACAGCAGTTTAATTCATAATATCTAAAACTTTGAAACAAACCCTATGTCTTCTAAAATTATAATTAAATATGGACCATTTGCTAAATTCAATGCTACCAAACAGAAAAATAACAAACACATTAATGACTGCCATACTCAACTGCACAGATGAAACTAAGAACCATCCCAGTGAATGATGAATTCCCAAGTGAATAAAGCAGACATTGTGTCCTTGCATGGAGCTACAGTTCAAGGACAGGGCAAATGAATTCCATCATAGAAAAGAGACAGCAGTGGCTGATTGTGGGTGGGTGAGGGGGACTGACCTTGTCTTTACCACAGAAAGAGCTCCTTGTTTTTCACACTTACGTATATTGATAGCAGAATGGAATATAGTCCAACTTTCCATTTTTGTAAACATTACCGTATTTTTTAAAAAGTTGGAATACTGTCAAGTTGTCTTTTAACAACAATTTTTGTTTTTCAAGTCATTAACTATTCTATGGCATACAAATCCTTTAAGACGTATAGAAATATATTAGGTGTATATAAAACTTGATCAGGAATTATTGATTTTAAGCATTTTCCTTACATGTGTAATTCCTGTAACTAAAGACAGATTTACCACACATTAAGAACATATTTCAGTGACATATAAGACAGGACTACAGGTCCTTTTAAATTGATGTATATTCTAAAATTTAGGGCCTAGGTCAAGCAATTCCTCTGTGGAGCAGATTCTTACCATACAATGTACAAGACTGTATCAAATGCTGCACATAATTAATGGCACTAAATGTAAAGAGGTGATATATGTATGACATTATTTTAAGAAACGCACTAACATAAAAATTAATAATGTGGGTAGACGTATCTGTAACATTTAGAGATATCATTAAATTTAACAATTTATTTTTAGAATTTTGAGTAAGTAGAAATCTTATCTTTCTCTCCAATATTCAAGCAGCATGATCCTACCTGAATCTAGTGAGACACTCACGTGACAGAATGTAGCTTCTATTCCTTAGGGAGAAGTCTAGAAATCAGTAAGGAATTAGGAACTTGGTAGTAATACTTCCATAGTAAATGGCTGGTGAAACAGGTATCTTCCTAGGTAGGCATACAAGGTTGTGATCTTATTTCTCATTTATTATGCTAAGTACAATGGAGTCTTCAATGAATGTATTATTAAGCCTTTGGTTGATCTAAGCATATTTTTACCTGTTTTCTTGGTTCCTTAGAGTGATTCATGCAAAATCACCATCCCATGTTAATCGCCAATTTAATCAGTTAATGTGAAGAGAGAATTTTTTGCTCCAATTATAGAAGACATTTATTGTAAATGGTGGATATGATGAACACCTTTCCTGATCTTCAGCAGACTATAATTTATTAAGTTCAAATATTAGAGGGGGGGCACTGAATATGGTGCTGAGTCAGCAATGACCCTCAATTAAACAGCTGATATGTGCAGGGCTTCAGCCCACTTAGAGGTCCAGTCATCTGAGAAACAGCTGTCACATAGACGAAAGTCACTTGGACCTCCTGCTTATAGTTTCTCATTTTGTTTTTAATTTTAAGACATTTAAAAAGACAGTCACTCCCAGAATGGTGAAGCAATTCTCAGCGTTAGAAATTTGGTTTGTGGTTACTCCTAACAGGAATGAGAGACATTGGTGAGATGGGAAGCAGGGGAGAATGAGGCGGGGCTCCACTGGGATGTTGGTGAAGTTAATACCATTTAACTGAGTCTTGTTGCTGGTACATACATGCTCACTGTGTGAAAATCCATGGATGCACATTTTGCAGAATACATGCTGTATTTCAAAGCATTTTACCCTAAGTATAAATTCCTTCCCCAAAGATATGGAATTTCCCCAACATTGTACAAAACTGAAAGATTTTAAGCTAATGTCTAAAAAACAAAACCCCATAATTTTTCTTAAAATTTTTCTATACTCAATCTATCTTCTCTCCAAATATACCAAGATCTTGAAGGATTTTTTTAATTTCATTTATTTTTATGTGTGTGTATGTCAGAAAGAGAGAGAGAGAGAGAGAGAGAGAGAGAGAGAGAGAGAGAGAGGACTTAAACCAAAATGAGGCCAGAAAACATGAGCTTTGTGATTGCAGTATGATTTAGAAATGTTTATGGTACTTACCCAAAGGTATATTCTTCCTCAGTTGGGTGACAGGTTGCTTGAGTCACTGAAGCAAAGGAGTCAGTGTGGTTTAATCCTGAAGAAGAACAAAGAAGAAATGTGCTATGCTATAAAACATTCTTTTAAGTGCCTACTCTTTATTTTGGTATATTAATCTAAGTATAAAAAATAACTTGTTCACTCAAATACTCATGCAAAAAAAATCTCTCATTTCTTGACTTGGCTAGACCCAAGGAGATTACAGAAACCGTGGAGTGACTGGCCTGCCCTGATGCTGTTTTCACATACACATTTGTAATAAAAAGTTTTTACTGCCATTATCTGGGTAAGTAGTACAGAGCTGTCAAAGCAAGAAAATTAGGTAAACAGGCGAATGTAACAAACATCTCAGATGGCTGGGTTCCTAAAAGAGGGTAGAGGATCTGGGATTAGAATGCAGGAAAGGCTACTTCCACGGGGGGTGGGGGCTGGGGGGTGGGGGGGGGGGGGGGGGGGAGTGGGGGGGTGGATCACACTTTCTGGACTAGGCGAGATGACAGGTATAATGGGGAGGGATAGCCATTCAGGTACACAGGACAAAATACTTACAACCTTTGAACACATGGACATAAAGTGGGGGAACTTAATTCATTTCCGGTTGATAAAGCTTTTTTGTTTTTGTTTTTGTTTTTTGTTTTTTTTTTAAAGAGGTATTGGAACACAGAAGAAACTTTTCGTACAAGACACTGAATCTTTTGGTAGCAATGGGACTGGCATTCAGCAATGAATAAGAAAGGTATATGCCGTGCCTCTGTCTTCATTGGGACTGGCTGACACAATGGACTATAAGGACAGGGGGTAGTGGTCTCTGGAAAGAGAGAGAGAGAGAGAGAGAGAGAGAGAGAGAGAGAGAGAGAGAGAGAAAGAGAGAGAGAATATTTTGAGTTCCAGGGAGAAGACTATTCAGGCAATGAACTCTGAGGAGATCAGGACAGAAGGCAGACAGCAGCATGTAAAGAGGAGGAAGAGGGACAGACTCACTTAAGGCAGGGGGAGGAAGTCACTGGGGAGAGGGAGTGATCTTCAGAAGAGCCTGGCATCGGGAAAATCAAGGGGTGTGTTTCAGAAAGGAACTTATGTCCCGAGACTGGAATGCTGTGAAATTCAAGCAGGGTCCACGCTGGAAAGCTATTATTTCTCTCTCTCTCTCTCTTTTTTTTTCTTGACTTGGTTAGAGCCAAGGTGATTACAAAAGCCATGGGGCAATGGAGCTCGCATGATACTCAATTTTTGCACGGAAACATTAGTAACGAAAACTTGCCAAAATCTGCATTTTCCTGTTATGAATAGATGTTAAGAATTCTGGTTACTCTAGATGGAGATACACTATGCCGTGGTGGGTGATTATTCCTAAGAATGGCTCTTTTGAATGTTCTCAGTGTGCCAGTGACACTCTACGTATCAGGAGTACCTCCCAGTGATTACACTTAGTATGCTAGGATTCTGTTTCTGCAGATAATTAGATTTAGTGCACTACAATTCCCTGCAGGTGGTTAAATTTAGCACACTAGTGATCCCTGCAGGTAATTCAGATGTTACCCCTCTTTAAGCCACCTAGAGTTTTGTGGACATGAAATGCCACATGGTGCAATCTGTCCCTTTGAGCTGTCAGGTGTGGTGGGTAGCCATTCCAGCTTTGATCCAGAAGTTCCAACCCCCACTGAGGCTTTAGTAACTGCCACGCCTCCAAGGCAGGGCTGAGAAAGGACCCTGAAGACCCGAGATCTGGATGGGCCAGCTCTCTTGGTTCCTGGACCCTGGATGCTATAGGTAGACCAAGCAGAGTTCTCCAGAGAATACAGTTGGACTGTGCCACACCTTTCCCAGAACTTGTTGCCTATCCCTTCACTTGTAAGTTACCCCACAAAACAAACCTCCCTTTCAACAACGTGGAGTGGCCTTAATAATTTCACCAATAGTCAGGTCTAAGGAAAAGGACAGAGCACAGTACAATGGTTCGTGTGCTGAGTTCTAAACTCAGTGTAATGAATCTCCGAGCCCATTCCACTTCAGAAGTTTAGGATTCTCTTATGCCTTGGTATGCCTGTGCAGCCGGGAGATTCAGGCTGACTCTATGGCAGGAGTCAAGGCAGAAGAACCTGCAGGCAGAACAAACCCTGACTTCACAGTCCATTTGGGACTTGACAGAGATGATTACAAGCAATGCCAATGGGAAAGCATGAAGCACTCTTCTAGAAGACTCATGAGCGTTAAACCATTTAACCTTCTCAGCTACCACAAAAGGCAGATACTGCTTTGTGCCTAATGAAATGGATCAGGTAACAAATATTCAAAACGTTATAGAAGCTAGACATTGCGTGCTAATGTGCGATGAATAATTACTTATGGATTCTATTGAGTTTAGCCATGCCATCAAAGTTGTGGTTTTTAAATATCAAGTGACTTAAAATCCTCACTTGCTATCACCTCTTATCTTAAGAAAGCTATTTTTAGCTTTTAGCAATTTGATTTTCCTTGCAGGTATACAGAAGAGATGTAAAGAACTTGTTGGGACAACTTGTATCCTATGCAGTTTCATAAACAATCATAAGTAAATGGGTTGTGGTTGTAAATTGTCCATTTCCAATGCTCATCGATTTTTTTCTATATTCTGAGGGTTTTTTTTTTGTTGTTGTTGTTGTTCCAATCAGTCCGCTTGCATACACATTTGGGGTGCATCAGGAGAAGAACTGGAGTATAGATAGTGGAGTTCTGACCAGATTTCTGAAGCTCTTGGGATATATATTATATCTGAAGATCAGAGGAAAAATTTCTATGATGAAAATAGAGTAGGAAAAAAATGGTTATTTCTGTCAGCACTAAAGAGCAGAGAGAGTCACTGATTAAGGTCACTGCCAATTTCATCAATAAGGAAAATGCTTCAGCAAGCAGCCAGCCCCTCATTTTTACCACGCTCTCTGTAGGCCTGTGAGGGTGGCCCTGCCAGTGTGTCTGTGATCAAACACAAAGAGAATTCAAGGTTCAACTAGATCAGAATTTTTTAGCAGAGCACCTAAGATATCTGAAACCGCCTCCACAAAATGCATATATGTCTTCCTGCCCACTATCTCCTTCAGGGCCATCATCCTCAACAAACTAACAAGAAAAAGAAGAGGAAGAGGGGAAAAAATAACCCAAAACCAAATTAACATTTGTTCATGGCTTCTCTGGAAATAAAATCTCAAATCTGCAGCCTGAGTCTTTCCATTAAAGATTTATTCTAGACCAACAGCCATTGATAGGAGATATTAAGATGTGAATTCCTCATCCCAAGCTAATATCCAAAAATCATATTGCTAAGTTATCAACCAGCATGGCCTACTTTGCAACTCAAGTGGAATATGTTAAATGCTTTTCCTAACTGTAAGCCTCACACACGGCCAAAGAGACTTGTAAATTGACTTTAGTAGCACTTGGATAATGTCATCGAAATTGTTAACAGGATGGAAGAGTAGCTATTTCACATTAGAACATACTTTCCTTTGTACAGACAGCTGGCATGTTTAGGCATGTAGATATCATAGGCCTCAGTGTGACACATCGAATCACTTCGCTGGTGAGCAAATGGAAGACAATAAACAGAAAATGTGGCCTGCTAATCTGACGTTGTTAATTCCAGGACCTCTGTCAGGGAGGTTATCCTCTGAGAACACAGCGTCTTAAATAAGCAAGAGCAGTACCACACTGTGAGCACTTGTTAGGACTTCTCTGCACAGTGAGACAGTTGGAAGCTAAGATACAAATTGAAACCTGTGAGGGCAAGTCATCTACCACATCAAACTGGCTCTCATATCCTCACCTCTCCAGCCCTCTGGTAACTGTTATTAATTGTACCAGGTAAGGGGATTCATCGTATTTCCACACATGCACACAATAAATATTATTTACCTCTATTTTTAACGTGCCCTCCCTCTCCTTTTCCTCTTCTACCCCCCTGATAAACCCCTTTCATATTCACATGCTACCATAGAGTTCATATCTGAGACAAAGCATGTGGTACTTTGTCTTTTGGGACTGCCTTACTTGATTCTACCCCACTTCTGGGTTGTGGTGATATTTTATTTGGGCTGAAATGTGATATTTTATTTGTACATTAATAAATAAAGTTTGCCTGGAGATCAGAGGTCACAGCCATTAACAGAAGTCAGGCAGTGGTAGCACATACCCTTCATTTAATCCCATGGCAAGCAGAGTCTCTATGTGTTTAAGGACACAGCCAAGTGTGATGACACACGCCTTTAATCCCAATACTAACCGTAGAGACCTGGAGGTCTGAATAGATAGGCGGTGATGGAGAAGTTATATGGCTGGGCTTAGAGCCAGTGAGAAGGCAGAACAGGAAGGTAATAAAGGTGCAGGTTAGACAGGAAGAGGCTCTTTTGGGAAGCTATGGTGAGGTGGTAAGCTAAGGTTAGTTGGCGGCTATTGCTCTGATCTCTTTGGCTTTAACTCTGTATTTGGCTCTGTGTTTCTTATTTAAGAAGACTGTTTAGAAATTTGTCTACGCTGGGTTGAATCAACAATTGTCTAGACTGTGATCAACTCAGTTCCTCACATTGGTTTTCCAGTTGTGGACTATAAGACATATTTTGAAGGGGGAGATAGGTCCCTGTTGCTTCCTCAGGTCCAACAGACACTCTCCCCTCCTCCTCCTCCTCCTCCTCCTCCTCCTCCTCCTCCTCCTCCTCCTACTCCTCTCTCTCTCTCTCTTCTGCTTCTCCCTCTCTTTTCATCTTCTGTAGCCTGGGTGTTTCTGTTTTATAGTCATTAGTACCCAAGAGAACACAGGTGAAGATGGACCCTCTAATGAGGGAAAACCTCTTTCTCCCAGCTCATAGTCAGTGAATCCATGCTGAAGTCCCTCAAATTCAAGCCTGCCCTTGTGCACTCCAGCGGCATTTCAAGGTGCTGCACGATGGTTAGAGAATTCATCTTGCCTTCCAAAGTTGAATCATGTATAGTTTCATAAAGGATGATAACTATTTACTTATATTTGCTGAGGTAGTAGAAGGCACTGTTCATAAACTAATATTGGCCTAAACTAAACCATTATTCTGCCAGGACATCTGCCTGTAACCCAAAGCTTGAGAGCTTGGCTGTGTTCCTGCTACATAGGTTCACATGAAAATCACCAGAATTGTTGAAACCTAAGGAAGGACATAAGGTTAGTACTGTTGCTTTGAATTTGTTGTGGTTGTAGACAAACTTAAAAGAGTCAACATATTTATGCTGCTATCATTTTGTATTTTTTATTTGATCATCATTTAGGTTTATTGTGCAATGGCTGTACTATTGATATGTTAGATATTGAGTTGTTCCTGCTAAAGTATTTATTATTCTTTTTCTTGCTGAGTAGAAGCAGATAAAGGGACGTCTATTCCTAAGGGAGGGACAGCCCAAAAATGTGAGGCCCATCACCTTAAAAGAATGGTGGTTGGGCACAAAGGTTTCATAAATGGGGGCACAAAAGGATTGTTGGTTGTTGACAGATAATTTCACATCTTGGATTAAAAAAAAAAAAAAAAGGTTTGGGGGAATTAGATTCCCCAGGAAGAGATGTCAATAGCACTCAACCTGTTTATAGTCTTGCCAAGGACCAATTTCATTTGTACATCAGAGAACCCTAATTTGTTTCAGTTTTGACTTCTTACCAAGATATCATGAGGACCATTATCATCTTTGCTTCTAATCCATTTTTGCCTATTTCCAGATATCCATCTTGTTCTCAGAATGCAAATTACATTTCCTATTTGTCCTCAAACCAATGTAGCATTTACTTATGCTTTTTAGGCATGATATTTAGTGTGTCTGCAACATTTTTATTTAGTAGTCAGTATTAATAAATCTTCACAAAAGTAACAGCATCATTGTGATTTTGTTGAAAATGCATTGCTTATGGTTCTTTGAAGAAGCATGAATGTTCAGCCACAAAGAAACACAATCAAAAGGAGGAAACATGGTTATTGATAGCATCTAATTCATCTTGCAACTGGTGAAATTAATACAGTTAACAGACTGTTAATTTGCTCCAAATTCCATTTTTTCAACTTATGATTAAAGTAGTATTTTTTTAATCACCTAGCCAAGAGTCAGTATAAATAAAAAAAACCCCTCATATAGTTATGTTGCTTTTTATAAAACATACCGAATTTACTTTCATTCCTCCTGACATATTTTGGAAACTCCTCTGTGTTTTTTGTTCTAATGTCTGAACTGAATTTCTCTTGTTTGAGCTTGTACTTTCGTCCATGGATAGCTTCAACAAGAATGAATGTATTGGCTTCTTATGGAATATACCATCTTACCATCAAAATGCATTGTTATGTTTCTTGTGTCATACATTTTGTTCCCTGAAAGCTATTTTCTATTGCAATAAAGTGGTCACAGGCTTCCAGTCATCAAAATAATCAAGTGCTAACACTGAAAACAACAATATAATACAGTTTCATACACAATAGAATAAGATAGCAATTTTAAAATAATTTCATTTTAACTAAGAAAACATATAAAAACCTATCTCTAACAGGGTCTGGCACATTGTAAGACCTAAAGACATATTGGGCTTTTCCTTTTTTTTTTTTTTTTCACTTGCTTTTCAGATTACTTTGCTTAGTGACAAATCTTGGCATGTGTCCCCACATCCCAGGATGCATTTTAACTTAAAAAGTTTAGAAGATTATATTGGGTTGAGAAAAAAAGAAAGGAAAAATAGCGGAAAAGATATGAAAATACTTTTAGTGTGTCAGCTAGATCAATTGAATAAAATTTTAATATTTGATTACAGTTCATAAAAATATAGGACTGTACAGAAAATTACAGTGTTAGTGTTTGGTATACTATGGCCCTTAGCTATTTTACACACCTTTCTTTCTAGCCTAGAATATTCAGAAGAGACACTTGCTCCTTGTGCATGTATGTGTGCTTGTGTGGGTAGGTTTGTTCAACTAAAACTCATTGTCCTGTGGGGACCTGCTCCCACTTTTACCCCAGGGCACTCTTGAGGAGTGAGAAATATTTAGATGGAAATGGAGAGGGGAGAGAGAGACAGAAACACCAGATAGCTTGGGAGGGCCTGGGTCCTTATCCAACAGCCCCTTCTGTCTCTTCTACAGGGCCTTTTATAGGAATGCCAAGGGGTGGAGATCAGAAGACCTCCCCTTAACATAGTCAAGTGCAGACCCTTCCAAACACCTGGTAGCCATGCATGTGGTCAAGCAATTCTCTAAGGCAGCTCTTCTGGGTACAGCAAGCTCAGATCTCACTAGCAAACTTTGTGGGCCTCCACAGTCCTGTTATTTTTATTACTGAGTTTAAATATCTACTTTGTTAATAACAAAATAACAACTGACCAAGTAATAATCATGCTCATTTTAAAACATCTTAAACAGCAACACAAAATGTAACAGTTGTCATCCCCACTAGACAAATTAATATTGAACACATCTTTACATGGCACTAAGTTTGTCAGTAGTATCACAATACAGTTATTAACTAAATGGATATGGATCATGGTATTGAGGTTGTCTTTCTTTAAGCCATCACTGAGCTAACCAATGAAAAGATTATGGGAATGTTAAATACTGTGAAAAATTTGCAAAAAAAAAAATTTGAAAACTATGGAAAAATGACATTTTGACTAGTCATGGACTTTTGAAGTACGAGGAACTTTGATGGAAATGAAAGTGAAGGAAAGAAAAAGGAAAGAAAGAACTGGATAAATACTGACTTAAACTCTCAGCTCCCACAGCCTTGTTGCATATTGTCCACGTGATGAATATTTCAGTTGCATCTCAAGTTCCTTATATTTTCAAAGGCAGTAAAAAAAAAAAAGGCACATTTTATATCTGTTAAAGACTTCTGACTGGCACACACCCTGAAAGATTGCTTCACATTTGAAAGGAGAATGTTCCTCAGGAGCCATAGCCATGAAATATTTATTGCACCTTCTTTCATAGAAATGAACAAGCTGACTTTGTGACATACAGCTTACTGTTAATACCAACTAAATTACACATCTCATGTTAAGTATCATTCTTAGGAGATGGACGAGGTCTTGTTTGTTATAGATGATCAGAGAGAATAATGCAAGTTACATTTTGCACTGTTCTTATAAAATATAATACATGTTTGAACATTAAAGGACATAGGGTTTGATAAAGATTTCCTAAAGACAACGTGAGATGACTTTTTTTTCTAGACTTGTATTTTTTTAATTTCAGAATTACATTTTTACCAATACCCACCCTTTTTGTGGGGACCTTTCAGATATAAAAATGCTGTAGCTACACCTTTGAGCATACTTTTACTAAGCAGGGCAAAGTCTCATGTGCTTCCAAATATTGTTGAAATCTCCAAAGCCAGCTGAATAAATAAACATTATGTGATCTGTAGCCCAAAAGTCTGCAAATGACTCCTTGGGATGTAAAAAATAACTATGATTCCTTCTAAGTAATTCTTGGAGCCGATGATCGGTGGTTTTGTTTAAGTTCTGGGACCCCTGAGCTTCCATAAAAATAACTTTGAAATATTATATTATGTGTGAAAATTTTACACACATGCACATTTATAATCAGCAGACAGGGCCTCCGCCCTTCCTCAACCTGATAATCAACCATAGGACCTACTCCAACATGAAAAAAAATGAAAGATTCAGAACCCTAAATCTCATAATCTTAGTGCCATTTAGAACCATGTGTCTTTCTGAAATCATCTATTACTGCAAATCTCTTGGTTATATTTCCATGGAAGTGTCTGTTTCTCATTATCAACGTCTAAAGAAATTTGACACAGTTGTGTAACACTTGGCAAAGGAGTCTAAGAAAAAAATGCATCCCACAGTTTTCAGTTTATCTTTTCTTTCCAAAGTAGTAACTACTGTCTGACTTTCCTACTTGGGAGAAGCTGACTGGGAGGGTGAGAGGGGAAAAAAATCAAACCAAAGTAAATGAAGTGATGGCCCTGTTCCTGAATCAATCATAGATGCTGCTTTTAAACAATGATTACAGTTAACAGACACTAGGGTAACATGTACAGGGACAGTGTTACTTTTATTTCTACCTGGAAGAGGGCACTGAGTATTTTTGAATCAAGCTTTCCCAATACAATGGTTAGGGGCTGGGGAGTTGGCCCAATGGGAAAAGTACTCATGATGTAGACAAGAGTAGCAGAGTCCAGATTCCTAGCTCCCACAGAATAGCCAGCCTCATTGACATCTATCTGCAACCCCAGTGCTGACAGAGACAGATGTAGCCCTGGAGCTTATTGGCTAGCCAGCTCTGCCTAATCAATGAGATCCAGCACAAGTGAGCTCCAATATTAAGGTAGAGAGTAATCAAGAGAAATCCTAAGGTGACCTCTAGCCTCCACAGCACCCACATGCACATATGCATGTGTACAAAGGAGCACACACACACACACACACACACATACACACACAATCAAGAGAATATGGTGATTTCAGCGATATCTGAGATTTACATTGTTCACAACTATAACAATAATCATTAGCAACTGCTTTCTCTCAACCAGATGAAGAACTTGTGGGGGATAATAACCTATGGGGGTCTTTTATTCATGGCTTTAGTCAGGTCCCAGGGCTACACATCATCTTTTCTTAGAAGTGAAGATAAGTGTGCAGAGAAATCTTCTGTGAGGAAGAAATTCAATGTGTCTCATTCCAACAGGTGGGCTCCCCTCTCCCCAGTTCATGTAAGTCAGTTAATGTATAATTTATTCAGGTATTACACAAACTGTAATATCTAGACAACTCTAGATGCACATCTGATCAATTAAGACAGGACTCTGTTTTTGCAATTCAAGCTTTTAAAAAGCATTATAGTTAAAATACACTGTGAAGGCATGCTGGGATAATTGGTTGTCAAAGTACATTGGTACCACTGAGTAGCCTTAAAATAGCAGGAAATGCAACTGAACACTGGAAAGGAAATCACTATTTCACTTTTTCAAATAAAACATATTGCACCTCTGAGCTCACAATGGGGTATTTGCTGAGAGCCTGTAATTAACTCATAATGATGAGAAGTGCAGTGATAAACATTTCGTTAGCCAAACACTCACTTGTTTTCATAATTTTCTATGCTTTCGCTATGTCCTTGTCAGTTTTTTTTTGTTTTTTTTTTTTTTTGTTAGCTTGTCACTATGAATCAAGAAAATAATAGAGAAAAGGGCAAGTAGTTTTTGTAGAAGGGCACTATTTGTTTTAATTTTACATGACGGACTTGATAGAGGCAATTGCTTTATCAGATAGCTCATAGGGCACCAGCGAGAGGAGTGAGGGGGGAGAGAAAGCTCTGACATAGTCTTCCAATGATTTCACTTAGAAAGCTCACAACCAACCTAATCAAAAGGACTCTCAAGTCTACTCACCTATGACAGCTGTTTTCTGAGTCATCTCCTGGCCTGCACACAGCTGTTGGATTAATCTCCCCAAATACCTCTCCGTCATGTCCCTTCTTCCCTCCAAACTCTGCAAGAGCTGCCCAATAGCAACAGAACAAAGTGCACATTCCTCATCAGGCATTAAGCCCTCTACAATCTGCTTCCAATTTTCTTTTCTTGCCTCATTTCCCACTGTTCCATTATAACATAGCAGCCCATGTGAATTCTCTGCCCCAGTCTGCTCCATCTCCTTTGAAAGGCTTTAGGCTTGCTTTCTTCTTTTCCTGTGATTTTTTTTTCTTTCAGTCTCTTTTCACTCGCAAGTGCTTAGGTGCTGGTTCGGATGAGAGAATGCTGTCTGGTGTGATGACCTGATCTGGAACATGTCCTAGCTCTGCACGAAACTGTAAGCTGTGTGTAAGCAGGAGTTGACCTCCTCCTTCCTTGAATGTCCTGCCATTTTTAGCACAATATCCTGTGTTATATGGTACTTTATGAACAGCCATATGTAGGAGAGTCATACTGTAACACCCAGGGCAATAGCCCAGCATTCAGTTTGCCTCATCAGTATCATTTAGACATAACTATGTTATGATAGAAGCCCCAGATTATTTCTCCCTGGTTTCTCTAAAACCTCATGAAAGTGAGAGTATGGCAGAGGACAAAGTCAAAAAGTCACTCGAAGTGTTTAGACTGAATCTGCGATCTATAAATATCAACACAATATACCTTAAAACCAAATGAAGAGTATCAGTGCATGCAAATGCTAATCATAAATGCAAAACCATACCAGAAAGGCAGTATCAGCCCAGGGCACCATGTTACCAAACCCTTTGCATGTTCCAGCACTTGGTACAATGACTGGGCTTGGCCTCTCTAGCTGCAACTGCCTAGCAGAAGTCTTTGCTCCTGCAACTCCTCTCTACTCCCTCAGCAGATAGCCATGTTTTGGTCCTGGGACCATGATAGATCCCATGCTCTCCTTCCCAGCATCGCCAATGGCGGCTCTGCTACACTCTTGGAAAGTCTGCATTCTTTCTGTGACTGCTGAGACCTCATCCCCTCCAGCCTCTGGCCACTCTGTCCTTTTCTTTTTTTCTGGAAGCTCTGTCAGTACATTGACTGTCTTCCCCAACCTCCCAGCTTTTCCCTGCCTGCTTCCTAAGTTCGTTTTACATTTCTCTTCAGTAATGTCTTCTTTTTCTAAACTTCCAAATCTAATCCGGTGACTCTTATTCCCTCCCATAATTCTCCATCACCCAATATTCTAACTGACACTAGTGATATTTGAAATAAGCTTATATACTTAGTTTATTCTTGCCCATATTTATGTCCCCCCATTAGAAAAGCAGGGGGGCTGTAAATACTTGTCAGTAAAGAACAACTTGGTGTTGCCTCCCACTTTACCCCAATGCTGATGGTCTCACAGACACCAAATTTGCTATTCACTGATGAGCACTGACTTTCTCTGGTATGTCCAGAGCTGTAAGCATGAATCTTAAAAGTTCTTATTAATAAAAACAAACCCAGAGCCAGGTATTGGGGTGAATGATGGAAGATCAGAGAAGCAGAACAGGCCGCAGCCACTTCACCTTGCCAATTTCTTAGCTGATCCTGTTTCCTCAGACTGGAAGCCTCTGAGTCCTCATCCAAATAGATCTCAGCTGAACTGCTGCTAGAAGCCCAAAAGCTTAACCTGGCTCTAGTTCCTGGTCTTCACGCCTTATATACCTTTCTGCTTTCTGCCATCACTTTTTGGGATTAAAGGCTCTTGCTACCACGCCTGGCTGTTTCCAGTGTGGCTTTGAACCCACAGAGATCCAGGCGAATCTCTGCCTCTGGAATGCTAGGATTGAAGGCATGTGCTACCACTGCCTAGCCTCTATGTTTAATAATGTGGCTGTTCTGTTCTCTGACTCTAGATAAGTTTATTAGGGTGAACAATATTTTGGGGGAACACAATACCACCACACAGAGCAGAGGTCCTAGATTCAAGATGAATTTAACAGACAACAAAGCACTTGCCAGTGCAGGAGGAGCAGCTATCTGCAGACTGTGGATAAAAATATGACCACTGAACTGCATCACATTGGTAAGTCATCATAGAAGTGTCAGCTGAGGGACCACAGTGCCTTATCAATGGGCTGCTTATAAATTTACTGGGAATAATTTAGCATTTCTCACCAATGTATCAAACATGGAGAATTGATAGAATGGTGAATCTACTTTTATTGGCCAATATTTCAATATATTTTTTTGAAAAAAAAACATCAAAATTATTACACAAAATAAAACAGAACCTGGTGCTCATATATTTACTTCCTGCCATATGTTTCTGTAACCTGTCTATCTCAACAGAAGTGGATAAGCAACAAATTATTTCAGTTTCCCACAGAAAGAAGCAGAAGTGCAAGCATGACTTCTCTCTCTCCTTTTCTCCCTTCCCTTCCACTCTCTTTCTTCATTTTCCCACTTCTTCACAACCCTTGGTGTAAACTTATTAATATAAGGCATGATGCACAAAGCAGTTACAGGAATATTCCAAAAGGGAAACTCACCTTAAATAATCTTGTTTACAGCCAGGTGTGGTAGAGCACACCTTTAAGGTCAGCACTTGGGAGGCAGAGGCAGGAAGGTCTCCCAAGGCCAGTCTGATCTGAAAGCCAGTTCCAGAACAGCCAGTGCTCTTACTCAGAGAAAGCCTGTCTCAAAACAACGACAACAAAACAAACAAACAAACAAAAACAAAACAGAACAAAAAACAAAAACAAAAACCCAAATCTTATTTCCAGGACTTTCAGATATCATGAAGAATACCCATCTTAAGGTCAAACAGATTTGCCTCCCTGCCTACTTCCAATTGCAGGAAATTCTCATTTGTTTTCTTCAGTTTAATTTGAGAGGTGCAGTCTCTTTGTGTAAGGTTCATAAGAGAGTGACACCAAAATATGCCCTGAGACACTGAACAGGGCACTTAATTCATAACTGATACTTTAAATTTTTATTACTATTAATGCTTCAATCTTATTTGTTTTTCCCTTAAGGTTAGGGGGAATGGCCATGTACATCTAGAGTGGTATATGCCAACTTTAAACTGGACTGCTGACCATACTGTGTTGCTATTCAGATAACATCTGCTAAGGGTATAATTACATGTGAAATTGAAAGCAAAACTATATAATGAAGGACTGGTAGTATAATGCATTATACAAAATTTTCAAAGAATTGTTAAAAATATTAAAACACTGAGACTAGTATTACTATTGTCAGACTTTACAGAAAATACAAAGAAAACTTGTCATGTTTTGTAACTCCATGACAAGATACAAAATATGTATTATTTTAATCTGCTTTCATTAATCAACCATACAAACTTTTTTAAAACTAAATTTAAGAGCACAGTCTGCTCTTTGAAGGGATTTCAGTTTGTTTCCTCATCCCATGTTAAGTAGCTCACAATGTCCTATAACTACAGTTCCAGAGAGCCCAATGTCTCTGGCCACCACAGACACCTACACACACGAGCACGCCTCCCCCAGACTTATAGTTATACACATAATTAAAAAAAATCCATCAATGTTATAACACAAAATTTAAACAGAATTCAGTGCACATGTTTGCTTCCTTTTATAATTTCTGCATCAACTTACAAAACTGGATAAGCAACAGATTATTTCAGTTCTCAAGAAAAGTAGCAAAAGTTGAAGATGCAGTTTAAAAAAAGCTATTTTTGCCCACATTAAAGTCAAATCTCTGTACCTGTTGAAGTGTGCTGTACGAGGGATAACATGAATCTGAGCAGGCAGGCTTGGAAGACAGAGTGTTTCTTAACACACATTCATCATTAGCTAGCATTGACATGGGTTACCTTGTGACCTTAATTTATTATGACTAACTTAAAAATTAGACAAACAGTACATAAATATACTGCAGAGATTGATTGCCTGGACCCCACTGACCTCAAAGGACTTGAGAGGTTAAATGTGTTGGGGAAAAAAAATGAAACAGCAGCAAGGGTCAGAGAAAAGCAGGCAAACTTCCGTTACTTAGATTGGCTTGAAGACACACATGCCTATCATGCCATGATTTTACACTGATTTATTTGCAACTTAATACCTTAGTAAAGTCAGGCATCATCATTTACTGCCAGTAGGAAAATGGGGGGGGGGGGCGGGGAGGAAACTGTGTCTGGGGATGGTTCTGTAGTACACACATTTACTGATTCTTGAATTAAGCTGCCTTTCTCCATGAATTTGCCTAGGCATGTGCGGGAGTCCAGTGTTCTTCTCACTAATTTGGATTGCTTGAGGCCATGGAACTGTTGAGTGGTTCCATTCATGGACAGCAGATGATGCGTGAAAAAGCTGGAATGTTCTTCTGAGGGACTGAGCTCCAAAGAGCTGTGCTCTACCAGAGGGGGTTTGATAAAACACCCATCCGGTCTACAAATCGTAGACATTGATTTGAAATGAATTGTGACTGATGATCAGTCGATGACAATTTCCATAATCATTATGCCGTCGGTAATTTATCAAGGTAATGATATTTGTGTCCCCCATGTCACATTCATCCTGTACTGGGGGACTGAAGAACATGCTGTGCTTTTTAAAAGCCCTTATTAAGATCTGACTGGTTGGACCACACTTCCAGCCATATAATAATCAGTGGGATAGCTACCAGTGAATAAAATATTTTAAAAATCCTGCTAGGTTTGTAATAAAATTCTTTTGACAAAAATCTTCTCTTTCACAAAGGCAGAGACCTATGTTTACAGCATTTTAATTAAATAAGCCTTATCAAGATTGCTCAGTGTAGTTTGCCAGTACACTTTGGAAAGAGATATTAGGGCATGCTGGGCAAAGCAATCTACCCAGGCATCCCCTTCTTAACCCTCTTGGACTATTTCTTCCCAGTGCACTTCCCTTCTTCTCTAGATTACTGCCATTCCCTAGCAACCATGATTGTTTAGTATGCACACAGTCAACAGATGTACCTATATCCTGCATTTACTCACATTAGGTTTCAAAATTCCTGAACAATATTCCCTCCCATCTCAGAAAGAAAGCTAATGACATTAAACACTAAATGTCACAAGTGTCTCTTCACCAAAAGTGAAAGTGAGCTGAGAAAGTCAATGAGAGTGATATAATTAACAAAATTAGCAAATGTGTTTTGAGATTGCCATTATAAGATGAATTCCGATTAGATTGCAAATGTTATAGGATCATTTATATTTTCATAGAACATGGCTTAAACACATATAATCCAATGTTATTTCAAGAGTTCATTGAATAATTCTAGTTTGGCAACTTAAATGCACCAACCATAAAAGTTATTATAAAGCAAGAAACTTAGAAATTAGAAAATAGAGTAGAAGCTAACCTCTTTGCTGTGTTTATTGTGTGGTAACATTATCCTGTTAGGTGAGCCTGCCTATGTCACATAGCCAAGAAGTCTCTAGCTAATGGTCAATCAATCAATAACTTTGCCTGACACCAAGTTTGTAAGCTTCAGTTTCTAGTTGCTGAAAAGTATGTAGGCAACAAACTGTCACTTGTTTTAGGAATGGTTCTTTTTCTCCTAGTCTAAAATAATTGCCATAGCCCCAACCTGTCTGGTTGCTTTTCGAGGAATTATTTATTAGTTTATCATATTTATTGTTTTTATCATGGTAGAATGATTATAACATGACATTTGCCATCTCAGCCAGTTTTAAATATTTATCTAATCTATATATCTATCATCTATCTATCTATCTATCTATCTATCTATCTATCTATCTATCTGTCTATCTGTCTATCTGTCTATCTGTCTATCTGTCTATCTGTCTATCCATCCATCCATCCATCCATCCATCCATCCATCCATCTATCTATCTATCTATCTATCTATCTATCTATCTATCTATCTATCTATTTATTTTCTAGGAGTATGCATGTATTAGGGAGCATACATGGAGGCCAGTGGACAATTTGGAGATGTTAGTTCTCTCCTATCCACATCCCTGGGATCCAGGGATCAAACTTGGGATGCCAACCTTGGGGGGGTGCCTTTACCTCTGAGCCATCTTGCCCACCCTTAATTGTTTTTAAGCATACAGTTTGGTGGTATTAAGGACACTCATAGTGCTCTGCAATCATTGCTACTATCCCCGAATTCTTGACCTTACAGACATTTCTGTTTGTTACCTCTAACAGGGGTAAGATTATGACAGTGACTTCATATTATTTGGGGATAATGAAATGAGATGATATTCCAGTATATAAGAAATTGTGGAACATGTATATCAGTTCTTTTGATTGATTTTTGTCAAATATATGCATTATTTAAGTCTTTTACAAAGAAAATTACGAGTATGTTCAAGTGCATACACATTGTGGACATCAGAGAACAGTTTTGGGAGTCAGTTCTCTCCTTCCACTATGAAACCCAGGGTTTGAAACCAGGTGGTCAGGAGTCTTTTGCACCAAACAATTTTTCTTAACCCTTTGATCCATTGTGTCAGTCTCCTACCTTAAGAATAAACTACTGGAAAAAAATCACAATAGAATACTCTTCATTTTAACAGACCTTTCAAGCCTGTACAATGGAAGGCTTGGTGGCTGTATCACTAAAAGTTATCCACAGATCCAGTCCAATTCCCACTAACATTTTAATTACATTTTTTTCCCGCTCAAACAGAAAAACATAATTCTAAAATTCACATCCAAGCCCAAAAGATTCCAGGCAGCCAAAGCAATATGAACAAAAATGATGATTTTGGCAGTAACACAATACCACATTTTCAGCTATATTTGAGATCTATAGTGACAAAAACAGCATGGTACAGTACAAAAAGAAATGTCCATCAGATGGACAGAAAAAGAGAACCTAGAAATAAACCAACACAACTAAGGCTATCTACATTTTGAAAAAGATGCTCAAAACATACATTGGTGTAAAGATGGTGTTGGGAAAACTGGATATTCACACATCAAAGAATGAAACTAGACATCTATCTCTCACATTGTCTGAAACCAATTCAAAATGGGTCAAAAACCTTAGTGCAGTATCTTAACTTTAGAAGCTGCAGGAGGAAGATATTTTGAGATAGAGACAGGCAAAAACTTTCAAAAAAAAAGGTTCACTGGCTCCAAAAAAATTAAACAAAGATTTAACACATGTGACTCCATGAATTTAGAAGCCTCTTACTAGCAAATGAAATGATCAATTGAGTGAAGAGACTACCTAAAGAATGCAAGAACAATTTTTGCCAACTATGTATCTGACAGAAGATTAATATCTAGTACATAAAAAGAGCTCAAGAACAAAATAACAAAGAACCAAATCAATAAAAGCATTAATTAGTCAGACATTTTCACTAGATAAAGCCAGTTAAATATGTGATACATGTCCACCATCCTTAGCTATCAGAGTAATGCAAATCAAATTACAGTGAGATTCTATCCCTTCCTAGCTAGAATACCCATCATTAAGGAACATCGGTAAACAAATAAATACAGGTGAGGATGTAGATGAAGATGAAGAAGTCTCATATTGCTATAGAAAATATAAATTGGTCCCACCCTTACAGAAGTCAGTCTTCAAAACAAAACAAAACAACAACAACAAAAACCCAACAGCAGAACCATAGTACCATGCATCTCTGTTATTCCTTGGTATTTACTAGAGGATTATAAGTCAGCATGCCACAGAGATCTTGTTTACTATAACACATTTATTATAATTCTTTTTGCAGTAGCCATGTTATAGACTCAGCTTAGCTATCCATCAACAGCTAAATGGAACAAGGGTATATGGTATCTGCAACAACGGAGTTTTATTCACCCATAATGAAGAATGAAATTATTCCATTTCCTGGATAATGGATGCAAGTGCAGAGCATCATATTGTGCATAATAAGCCAGTCCCAGAAAGACAACACTTCATGTTTTCTCTCATTGTGTGTGCTATTTATGTGACATGAAAATAGAAAAGAGACTATCCCAGGACTGTGGAGATGGCTGAGCAGTTAAGAGCACTGGCTACTCTTCCAGAGGACTTAGGTTTGATTCCCATCACCCACAGAGCACCTTACAACTATTTGTAACTATATATCCAGAGGATCTTATGAAGTCTTCTGGCCTTCTCAGGCACCAGGCATGCACATGGAATACAGACATATGTTCAGGCAGAACTCCCATAGCATATAAAAAAAACTTAAATAAAATAAAATGGGGAGTTATAGAGAAAGACAACTTACATGAAATTCAGGAATCCATGGGCATGCAAAGCATTCACACCTGTATGAACACCTGGTCATGTATATACATGCATGCATACGTGTACTAGAAAACAAAGCAGTAAGAATGTCTAGAGAAGGGATGGTGATAAGTAAGAGTGGAGGCTGAGAAAGTGGAAGGTATAGGAGTGGGTATGGTCAAAGTGTGGGTCACATTTGATAGAAAATGTCTTGATGAAGCCCACCACTACTTACAATGAATATACCCTGTTACTGTGATAAAACACTGACCCCAAAAAGCAATGTTGGCATGAAAGGATTTATTTGGCTGACACGCCCATCTTCAAGGGAAGCCAAGGTGGGAAGTTAAGCAGGTCCTGGAAAAATTCTGCTTACTGGCTTGCTTCCTCTGGCTTGCTCAGCCTGCTTTCCTTCCCAGCCCCTGATCATCTGCTCAGCATCCCAGTGAGTTGTGCTCTTCTATGCTAATTAGCAGTCAAGAAAAGAAGCCCACAGACATGCCTTCAAGCCAATCTGGCCGAGGTGATGTCTCAGTGGAGGTTCCCTCTTCTCAGGAAAGTCCCAGTTTGGGTCCAGTTGATGAAAATTAAGTGGTACATCTATCAATAGAAAGTTTTTAAAGGAAAAAACAGTGACACCCCTCAGGGGTCATAGAAACAACACACACATGTGCCCCTATCACCTCTGAGGTATGACAGCCATGTGTGCTGTTGACAGAGTGTCAGTCCTTGTTATGATTCTGCTTTGCACTTTAAGAAACTATCATGGTCCCAGTTACCAGAATTTCAAATAACCCCAACTCTTGGCTGTAAAAAACAAAACAAAACAAAAAACTTTGTGTTCTATACAAAATGCTGTGCATTACTAATGCTTCAATAGCTGTCTCATTAGAACCTCACCCCAGGTAACAAAAAAGTTCAGCTTTTGGTTTTTGACTGTAAAAATGAGAAGAGCAAATCCCTTATAGCTTTAATCTCCCAAGCCCTTACAGTCAGAGAATAGTCAAGTTAGAGCCTGAACCCAGCCCCCACCATTTGGGAGGCAACTGATTGCAAATACCTGTTAATGAAATGAAGATGGTAAAGGAACTGAAAGGTTCTGGCTGTAAGTGCCAGACACAGCACAGACTCACTTGTGCAGCCAATCAGGTATTTACCCATACCTGGGCTCCTCTATTTCCTGCCTTTCTCTAACACCCACATTGGTAGTCTTCAAAGGGATGAAAAGCCAAAGGACTCACTGTGAACTCTAGTCAGTTTTAATTCTTTGAGATTGACCTTTTCCTTGGTTTGATTAGAAAGGAGTGTCCTGGGTTACTCAAACCAGAGCTCTGCGATTGACAGTACTCTCAACTAGCAGACCAGTGGCTCTAGAAGTCATGTTATTTTAGTTTTAAATATTTCTTAAGTTTTATTTTATATGTCTGACTGTTTTGCACATATCCTACCTATGTGCCTGGTGATCATGGAGGCCAGATAAAGACATGTTCTGGAACAGAAATTACAGGCAATTTTGAGTCATGATTGGGTGATTAAAACCAAATCCAGGTCCTCTGCAAGAGCATGGAGTCCTGTTCATGGCTGAATCATCTCTCCAGTTCAACTACATGTACTTTAAGTCTATTGGTCAGACCTTCTTCATATATGGAGAACAGTCTCTAGAGATATACAGATTTGGGGGCCCTCAAATAAATCCTTACAGACATTGTGTTTTAGGCATACAGGAGGCCTCTGAACAAAACTTAGGATTCAGGGAAAGATGACAAGGCTTTAAATTTGTATTGTGTATCTTTAGTTAGGCAAATTTTTATGTTCCTTAGATGTGATCTGTTATTTCTTCTGAACATCATTGTCTTTGAGTCATCTTTTGGCCCACATGCCACCTGTATGTTTGGCTCAGTTCTCAGTTGTGATGCCAGGCCAAACATGATGTTCCTATCCAGCAGGATGGAAGAGAGAACCTTGTAAAAGATCATACTTGTCACGGATAACTTTCACTGATTCCTTTTGTTGGTGGAGTACTAAAACTCAACTTGGGTTCCCTGCGTGATGCTATCCAAGCCAACCCATGATGATATATCTTCAGTTTGGATAATTGAGGGTAGGGACAGAGACCACCACAACTGTGTCCTAGGGCTGAATCACAGAGCTTTGTGGAAGGTGTAAAGCATGAATACTAATATGATTTGGACCTCATGGAAAGTGATGATTTTCCCTAAAGAAAGTAAGGAGGTTGGTTTGTAAAAAAAACTATTTGTGTGTGTGTGTGTGTGTGTGTGTGTGTGTGTGTTGTTGAGGACCAAACCTAGGTCCTCCCACATGCTCTCACACATGTAGAGGCCAGAGGTAAACCTTCAATGTTCCCTGAGAGCTGTCTACATCATTTTTAAGATAGTCAGAATTTGTTGACTCCCCAAGGGAGGCCTTACCCTCTCTGAGGAGTGGATGGGGGCTGGAATAATTTGGGGAGGTGGGGAGGGCAGGTGAAGGGGAGGGAGGGGGAACTGGGATTGGTATGTAAAATGAGAAAAAAAAACTTTTTAAAATAAATACATTTTTTTTAAACAAAGATAGTCTCTTATTGACGTAAGTCTGGTGGGCTAGTAAGCCCCAAAGATTCACCTGTCCAAGAAGATTATACTTGGGATTCCAAGCGCATGCCACTATGCCAGGCTACTTTCCATGGTTTCTGAAGATCAAAATCAGGTCTGTGCTTTTCCACAGCAAGCGTCTTAAGTGACCAAGCCTCTGCCTACCCTGAAAGAACTCTTGAAAAAGCTAGTCGAGCTCATTCAGGGCACAAAGCCAGTTACTAAGGGTCCTTTGTAGTGGACAGCGACCTGACACTTAGGTCTCACCTGTTGAAGAGGTATTTCTTGAGGAGGTGGCATTATAGGGCTTCTGAAATCACTCAGTGGCCATGAGATTGCTAGCTTGGGAGTGATGTGCTACAGCCAAAGTCGCTGGCCCTTTCCTAATGGCTCTCGTCCCATGTCCATCATATCTGACACCTTTTTGGACACTAAACCATGTCAGCCTGAGGCTACTTACCCTCTCTAGCAATGTAATATGGTAATTACATAATTCTGAAAGTATGGGGTGGAAGGAAGTTAAAAATTGAGTATAAGAGGAAATGCACTTAAGAAACTATTATAAGGAAAAGCCAACAGGTTATGTTTTTAAAAGGTTTTAAGGAAATGAAAGGGGAAGCTTACTATGGAAAGCAGTTCACCATAATATTTATAATGTTTTCATAAAAATTTTAAGGACAAATAAACTGCAACTTTTATATTTTAAAACATTAAAGTACCTATACATCATTTGATTTGGTAACCTAAAATTGGACAAATTCCTTGACATGATCCTTTACTAAGATTGAATCATGAAGGAATAGAAAGCATGGGCAAAGAATGAGATTGAGCCATGTGTGTATGTGTGTGTGATTGGTCTATGTGTGATATGTGTGTGTGTATGATTGGTCTGTGTGTGGTGTATGTATGTGTGTGTGCAGTTGTGCACAGCCATATATATGCAAAGAGACCAAAGAAGGAGGTTGGTGTCCTGCTCTATGTACTTGTAATTAGACTGCAGTCATCCAACAGTAGTGATCATCCTGTTTCTTCCCCCTAAGTGTGCTGGGGTTGTAGGAACCTGCAGCTAACTCAGTACTTAAGTGGGTTCTTTGGATGTGAATTCTGGTCATCATTTTTATTTTTGAGACAGGGTTTTTCTGTGTAGTTTTGGTGCCTGTCCTGGATCTTCCTCTGTAGACCAGGCTGGCCTGGAACTCACAGAGATCCACCTGGTTCTGACTCCCAAGTGCTGGAATTAAAGGTGTGCACCACCACCGCCTGGCTGGTTTTCAAGCACTATTATCCCTGAGCTATCTTCCTCAGCTTTCCAAATATTTCATGAACCAATATCAATTATTACAAAGTATTCTATGCTGGAGGCCATGCTAGGGGACCAACAGGCAGCACTGGAACTCAGAAAACATGGTTGAGCAGTCTGCAAAGCCATGCCTGAGTGAACCTTAGAGAGGCAAAGCCCGGAGGACTACTGTCCTGAGGACCTCATGCTGTCATTGAGCATAGCTCAGATTATTGCCTTCATGGTTACCAAATCCCTCATAATCTATGGATTGTATAAAAACTCTCAGGAGTTTTTTAGACCTTCACTGAGCAGTGTTACTAGTACTTACAATAAGAGTGATTGACTTTTTCCAAGCATTGTTGCTGGAGCAGATTAATGACTCAATCACCACCTTTAGAATTGTTAGTAAGATTAAGTCAAGGTGTTTTTGTTAATGGCTTTGAGGTAGAAAACCTTAGGGAACAATTTAAAATTTAGAAGGGCACACTTTTAATAGTTGAACAAGGGACTCATTGAGGTCCGGAAACCAAAACAATGATTACCTAGCTATTGCTGGCTGATGTACCTGCCTGGCTTGGATGGGTTGGTGATCAAAAGTGTTGATTAATTCTTTGTACCCATTTCTTCTCCTAGCTTCCTGAAGGTTTAAAGTAGAGCAGATGGATTGTTTTTCACCTATAAAAGTTTAGATTTGTGATTCCTTTAAGATTTTTTAAAATAATATTTAATTTTGAGATCAATAACTAAGTGATTGTTCCTTTCTTTGTAACCACAAAATGAAATCTGCCAGTAAAAGAACTGGCTGAGAAAAATACTTTGCTTGCTCACACTTTGGTAACCAATAACAAGTTGCTTGGACATGAACATATGTGGATCCTTGGGGATAATTAGTTTTTCACCTGTCATATGTCAAATGTTTAATCATGTAAGGGAAATGAGAAACATTGTTATTTTTATTTGTATTCACTGTAATCATTCACTTGAAAAATAGAGCATGACCACATTGTAATTTTCATATTGCCTGAAAGATTCTGATGGGGTATATAAGCTGTAAGGGGAAAGTAAAGAAGTGAGAAGAAGAAATATATCCGAAAGTAGTGAGAGGGAAGTCATGAGGAAAGAGAAAGAAGGGAAACATCAGGGCAGAAGAAGGGAACAGAGGAAGAAGGGAACAGAGGAAGAAGGGAACAGAGGAAGAACGGAGTAGAACAAGCAACAGGGAGAATATCCAAAAGAAGGAGCTTGTATCTCTCAGAAAAAAGGTCTGTGTGTGTTTTTCTTGTCAACTCTGTGTCTTGTTTCCAGTCTTTCTGACCTGCAGATGGCTGGTCCCTCTGCAATTTCTACAGAATGAAGAAGACAGGATTCTTCTGGGCACATTTTAGATAGTGAGGCTAGCACTGTTTAATGTTAAAACCAGACAGGGACAACAAGAAAACAAAGTGGCAGGCTAATATTCTTGATGAACATAACTTCAAAATCAACACTGGAAAACCAAATCCAACAGCAAGCACATGAAATACGATTTAAGTACAATTCAGGAAAATTAATCACAGGATGAATTCAAGGAAGGTTCAACATGGGAAAAGTCAATAAACAACATACAATGTGTTACTGGGATGAAGGACAAAGAGAAGGCTTTTGATTTAATTCAATATACTATATGGTAAAATGCCAAACATTTTAGTCATAGAAGGAACGCACCTCAATATAATAAGTGCCATATTTAATAAATTAACTCTTAATAACTATATCAAGTGGGAAAAGCTGAAAAATTCTTTAATATCTGGAGCAAGATAACAATGTCCACTTTTTTTCATAATAGCATTAGAAGTGTAAGCAGAAAAGCTAGGTAAGAAAACAAAAGGGCAAAAGCTCATAAATGGTAAAATATATCAACTATCCTTGTTCACAGATGATATGGCCTTCTGTCTAGAAAATCCCAAAGAGACAAGCCAAATCCCATCAAATCTAAAAGACTCAGCAAGCTTGTAGGGAACAAAATTGACATGTAACAATCACTAATACCACACTGTACCGGTCAGTGCCAATGATCAGAACCAGAAATCAAGAGCAATCTCATTTGTGAGAGTTAAAGTAAGGGAATAATCTAACAAAATGTAAACCTAAGAGTAAGACTTTCTATAACAAAATTATAAATAAACTATGAACTAGACTAATGAAAGCACACATACAAAAAAGAAAAAGGGAAAGACAGAAGGAAAAAGGGAAAGATGGAAGGAAAGGAAGACATTTATAAATTTGAAGAATCAAGACTACTAAAACTTCGATATTACCCAAACTTTCTACAGATTTAGTGTAATCTCCACTGAAATCCTAATGCCATTCTTCATAGAAGCAGAGAAGTCAATCCTGAAATTCACATATAGCGCAAAGAGTTCATGGTCAGAGCTATCATTGACATGAAATGGGCACAAACACAAAGGTAAGAGGACAGAGTCCAGGAGCAGAACCTGTGTGTATGCAGCAAACTGACCTTTGACAGAGGTGGCTAAGAACACAGGAGTGAGAAAGCAGCCTTCTCAACAAATGGAGGAGGAAACTCAATATCCACGTACAGAGAAGCAGGCCCAGCCCTGTCCCTCACCTGCTCAATAAGAGCTCAAAATAGAGATGGGGTCTACATGTAAACACTGAAACTGTAAGATGCTAGATACTGGAATGGGTAGAGGTGTGTGTGTGTGTGTGTGTGTGTGTGTGTGTGTGTGTGTGTGTGTGACAAAAACAAAAATCAAAAACAATAAGCATCAATAATAACAGAAGGAACTAGGTTATAGTAGAAGAAACAGCCTCAGGCTAAAGAGACAACCCAGTAAACATGAGAAAGTATCTCCAAAGGACACAGATGACAAGCGGTTGATGTTCAGAATGTATATGGAATTCAGAATCAACAGCAAACCTTAAATAATTAGAAAAGTGAGCAACATGGTTTGAATGTGTAGCTCAGGACAATAGCATTTCACTAGCATGCCTAAGAACCTGGATTCTATCCTCAAAACTATTCCCCATCCCCAAGCCAATAATAGGTCTAAACAGAACTTTCTCAAATAGGATGTACATTTTTCCAAAAAGCAAATACTAATATCCCAACATCACTAGGAAATTCTACATCAGTGCCACAGTGAGATATCACCATAGTCCAGCAAGAATAAATAATATTAAAAAGACAAAGATAACTGTACGTACTAGTGAGCATGGGGATAAAGAAATGTAAATTAGTATAGCCCTTATGGAAATCAATATCAAGGTCCATGAAAAATTTAGAAATAGAACTATCATTGGATCCATTAATTTTCATTCCTGAGAATTATATCCAAAGGAGACAAAATTCTTATGTGGACATGATATCTACACTTAGGCATTTATTGAAACAGTCTTTATAATAGCCCCCAACTGGAAACAAACTTAATGTCCATCAGCTGGTGAGTAAAGAAGGAAAATGTGGTACATATACATACACTATCGCATTGTAAGAAGAATGAAATTTTGTCCCTTTCAGCAACACAGATAGAACTGGAGATCATGTTAATTGAAATAAGCTAGACACAGAAAAACAAGTGCTACCTGATCTTATTCATATGTGGAATATACAAAAGCTGATTACATATAATTTATTACCAGGAAGAAAGCTATTAGAGGCCAGGGAGAGCGGGGGTTAGGAGGGAAAAGGGGCATTGGTCAGTGAGTAGATAAAGAGTTCTAGGTGTTTTTATGTGGGGGGAGAGCACAGAAAATATTAAAGTTGTCTATAATTTCAAAAGACTAGAAGAAAGAATTTTGAATATTTTAACCACAAATAGAGGCTGAACCTTTGAGGAGATCAGCAGAGGTAACCTGATTCCAACATTACATCACAGAAACATGCGTTGAAACACCAAACAGAGCACATAAACTGGTAAATTTTGTCATGCTTCTACGTATCAGTTAAAAATCAGTTTTATTTAAATGTAAGAATAATCAAGGAGAATAGATGTATTTATGCAAATAACACATGGCCATGTAAGTACTAAGTTTCTTTTACTGTCATGGAAGGGTCTAACAATTAGAGTTAAGGGGATTGGAGAGATGGATCAGTAGTTAAGAGCTCTTGCTGCTTGTCTAGAGGACCTGGGTTCAGTTCCCAACACCCACGTGGTGGCTCAGAATTAGAGTGAAAAATCCAAAAGCCTTTCAGTAAAAACTATATATTTCTGCACTTTAGAAATAGGGATTTTTGTTACACTCTGAAAGTATGAGAAATGTAAACTTCCTATGGAGCTTTTTCAAACAAATGTCATCTTAAAAAACCTTAAATGTCATTTGAAAGAAGTAAATACCAAAACTTATTTCAGGCCATATTTGATAGAAAATGTATCAAATTTCTATTAACAACATATAAGATGATTTATTCTGTGTTATTAAAATTTTATCTCTTGTTAATCAAACCATATTGACTAACAAAGTATAGTTAAAGCTGTTAGAAACATATTTGCAGTTTTTATAGAATGTGGAAAGAGTTACCTAGAAGCAAAAGAAAATGAGAAATAGGACCAAGGAGAATTGAAGGAAATGAGAAAAATATAAAAATGAAAATGTCAGTAAAGAAGGAGTGTACAAACTGATGTATAATGGGTAGAAATGAAGGGATAGTGTGAGGAGAAAAAGAGAGGAAGGTGGGAGAGAGAGAGAAAGAGAGAGAGAGAGAGAGAGAGAGAGAGAGAGAGAGAGAGAGAGAGAGAGAACCCCATGCATCAGATGGAAGCCCTGCCTTGTCAGGACCTCTTTTTAAGCTATGGCAGAGCTACATGGATTATTCGTGCATCTGCCAAGAGAGCCTAATGAGTGTTTCAGAATTTTCAAAAATAATTCAGAAAAATACCAACGATGTCTACAGCATACATCAACTTGAAGGATGACACCATATTCCATTAGCTTGCTTTGGCTTTGACTTTTTAAGTGGCTTTTAAAAACATTTTTGAATTTTTAAACACATTAAAGAAACACTATAATGCTTTTTAGTGTGAGTATGTAAAGTACTTTTTTTTCTGCAGCATAATTGAAATCTAATTAATCATTTTCTCTAGAGATTATTATTATTATTATTATTATTATTTATTTTTTTTGCATGAGACAACTTACTGTGACAACAATAGGGAAATGGTTTTGTTCATCAGCACTGGAAACATTCTACTTAGGGCAACAATATAATTTTGTAAAAAGCTTATACACACTTTTATTAGTTATAGTCACACAACTTGCAAATGAAATGAACAGTCCAACTATGATGTTGGTAAGTGCCCATATCTCTCTCAGGATGTTGCTTTATGTTTTACAATAAGAAACTGATTTGTACAGAGATTTTAGTGACATATCTCCTCTTTTTATTTGTTAGTTAGGGGGGCAGTGTTTCTTCTTTTGTGGTAGACTCAAATATGAAGGAGTTTTTCCTATAACTGCTTGGGCGCTGATCTAATTATCCAGATGTTCCCTGACAGTAGTTGAGATGTGAATGCTTGCTGAGAATCTTTGTAAGTGAACTGTAAGTTTTATACCAAACCATTATTTCCTTCTTGTCCATCTGGGGCCCACCAAACAAATGGATGTGTGGGTTATTCTGTACGTTCAATCTAGCTGACTCGTAAAGGAATCTGCAGGTCTATCTTGGACGACCTTGCACCGTCTCTGTCTCCTAATCCTCTAGTATCTAAGATGTTCCAGACTCATGGAAGCTTTGAAAAGTGAGCTTTGGATATTCATGCCTGACCCTTACACATCAGGTTACCGGATTTTCTAGAAATTCTCTCCATACACTCCTCAAAAGTATTTTTTCCTTAACTAGAATCATTCATTTGCCTTTTGGTGTTTCTAATTTCTATTATTTTATTATGCATTTTCAACAAGAATGCTGATAAATCTAAATTCCACTGCTCTTTACTTTGAAGTTTGGATTGATTCTGTTATATTTGATACGTCATGGTAGGAACCCTCAGATTTTTATTAATGCTTAGGGTAAGTAGAGGCAGAATGACCCATGTAGGGTAAATCATTAATGAATTACACAGTGCACACCCAGTGTTCTTTTCTCACACTGAAGGAAAGCCATTCATGAAAACTTAAGACACCTTCCTAAAGAATCTAACTCATTGATACCAAGGAAAGGATTGCATTCTTGAATTCATCACCAACTAATAGTGTCACACCATCTCCCTCCAACATTGCTTTTTTTAACCTGTTTTTAGTAAAGCTAGAGTCACTGATCCAGTCATAAATCTTTTGGATTAAATTCTATTTTATATAATATGGTCCTGTGTACTTAGTGAATTTAGGGCCCCAGAGGGGGCTCTGCAGACATTGGCAAACCCCATGCTTTCTTTCTTCACATACGTTTTTAGATGAGAGTCTTTCTGAACCCCATGATTCCTAAGAACAGTAAAGTATTGATGTGCCTGTTGGCAAAGAAGGAATAAATCACACATCTTAAAAGCACTCATATATTCCATTTATGCTGTGCACCCAATTAGTGTTTTAAAAATAAGACAATTTTCCAGTTCAAAATCCAGTTGCAAATAATATCCACTGTGTAAGAACTGACATTGTAGATTTCATTTTTGTTTTTAAAAAGGCTGTGTAATTATACATAGAGCCATCTCTGACAGAAATTATAGTCTTATAGATGATCTTTTTCAAGGTTATTTTTGAATAATCTTTGAAGGAAATCTTATAATAGGTTCTATCTTTTTAGGCTGGGAACATTAATAGCCCTAGAAATATTACATATTAATAAAATTATTACATAAAATACAATATATAGAGAAAATGATGCTTAAGCATAGTATCTATATCAGTATACCTATGAAAACATATGCCATTCAGATGAAGATACATAGTAGATAGTCAGTGTGTCTCTAAATACATATTCATTTACATATATGGTCTATATAATAAACACTCTAGTCAACAGTAAAGATTAACTTCTTATAAATAGGAGGAAAGCTAATGAGCAAATGCAATGATTCTGGTTACTAAATGGACTTAGCTTTTTCTGAAAAAGAAAATGTGTCCAATGCAGGCCATGCGTAGAGTAGGGTGGAGGACAGAGCATATGGTAAGCCATGAAAAGAAAACTTCCTCAGTCTTTAGAGAGATCCCTTTACTCAAAAGAAGATGTTAAATCTCAAGAACAAAGACAATTAGAAAGCTCTAATTTATTTTCTAAATTTAAGTAGTGAAAATTACCTTAATGCTAAAGGTTTAGGGGTACAAAGAGTGAAGTTAATGATTCATTTGAATTCTTTGCTATAACACTTTCCATATGGAGAGGATATTCATATCTAACATATCTCCATATGGAAATTGTAGAGTTACAAATTTCCTCTAAGCTTATAGCTGCTGGTGTTCTTGGAGCAGCGATGTCTCACCACGGGACAGCAAGACCACTCACTGAAAACTCCATGTTGTTTTGTTTGAGTGTGGGATGTGGGGAATGAGGGCATCACATACTGGATCCAGTGCATAAAGTCCAAGTTTGGTTTCATGTGGCATTTGGTTTATATAGTGATTTCCCTTCCAAACATGTAATTTTGTAGTTGGTGTTCTATTAGTTCTATATTTAAAGTCATTTCTGCACTGAAATACTATTTCTTAAATGTGGACCATAGACTACCATACACACCTAAATCACTGGCAGCAATGGTTCTAACAGAACCCCGGCCTCAAAAGCAGGATACAACATAGAGTTTGTGTGTGTTTCTTCTCATTACATTCCTGGCCTTCAGTCCGAAATGATTGGCCAAAAAATATTTCTTCCCAGAATGAATTATTGAACTCTAAAGCATGAGAATAGTTCCTTTATAATAAGGAGAAACACTGAGATGAGCAAACACAGGTTCAGGAAAATAGTTTTATTATTCTCCACAGTTCGCCAAAAACTGGACCAAAGTGATTCCAAGGAAATTATTACTGAATCATTAAGTTGAGTCAGCAGGAAAATTAGATTTATTTCACAATAACCTTCCAACAAATTACCTTACGAGGACACTGAATATTCTATCAGGAATCTAACTCTCTCAAGAAATTTATTCTACATCATGCCATCAGAGAAACTCAAATACTCAGCAATATTGTTTACTTCCCCAAATCAGGATTTGTAAAAGGTTAGGTAGCATTTCAAAAGACAGAAAATTCATATATTGTTTATTCTATATATTTCTAGACAGACTCAAGTGTTTGGACAGTACACATCTCTAACATTGTAAAGTTATTCATAGAAAACCACACAGTCAGGGGAACAGTAAATGTTCAGGGAAGAGAAAATGAAACACAGTGGAGGATGCAGGGTGAGTCTCAGTGGTATAGCTCCTGCTCAGCATGCACAAGGCCTTGGTTTAGATCCCCTGCATTGCAAACGAGTAGAAAACCCATGTGAGAAAATACCTTCAAATACCTACAGATGAGTAACACCGTGAAGAAAAGAGAGATCGCATATGAGATAGAGCATGGAAGAATTTTTCCTAAGTAGTGAAAAGCTGTATAAACAGAAATAGCCAGATTCCAAAATCCCAAAGGGAGACATAAGATACTAAAAGGGTAGAATAAAGACTCCACCCACAGACAGTCCTTCCTCTGGGGAAGCACATTGGCTTTTCTATGGTCTGAATAAGAAGAGGGAGCATAGGATGTAATCTATAATAATCTGTGCAATGAGTATAGGAGAGATTTATATTTATTATGAGTCTAATGTTACTTCTTGCTGGGACAAAATGTATTCTTAAGGAGAGTGTATTAATAGCCATGTGAACCCAGATAAAGAGAGTCTCTGACTTGATCTCCATGCTCACCTTTGCACTTGGTAGCAAACAATGAAAACTTTAAGGCTAGTGTGCTAGACAGGGAGATTGTTCTGTATTAAAACATTGTAAATGTGTACATACAATATACATCATACACATCCTTCCCTGATCATTAATATTTTAGCCTTAAATATATTTATCTAGCAGAGTATGTATTCCAGCATCTAAAATAGTACTGTAGCAATACACGTATATGACAAATTAAGTATATATATTCTATAGATTTCTTAAATATCTAGCAATATTTATGAAAATAATCTCAACTGACTCACATGTTATTTCATATTGCTAAGGCATAGTATTCTTTATTAGTATATAGTTATAAAAACTGGTCCAAAGATTTAACAAAAATATAGATGATGCATTTCATAGAGAATAATTCCCTTAACAAAGTCAATGTAGGAAATTCAACCAGATTAGTCTTTAATCATACGAATTTGTAAACACTAGACTTATCGATCCCCAATACTTAAATATCACATTGCATGAATAGCAAATGGTATAAAATATGCAAAATAATAGTACATTAGCCTAAATAACACTAATCAATTGCAAAGCTTAGCATGAAATTGAAAAGTCACTAATGGAACACGATGCAGCTTGCTTGTGCAACTGGCAAAGACTCATACATAATGGATGAGAACCACTGTTAGCAGCACGCTCAGGGAGGAAAATTTAAGTGTGTTTTTATGGACAGACTGGATTGATCTGGGAAGTGGTTCCTGAGGAGATTCCACTTACCCCGAAGAGCATCTTGGGAGATTGCTACTACTTCCTACTGGTCTTTGAAACTCATATTTTTCAGATCACTTGACTCCTCAATACCAAGTTCTACACCTTGGGGAAACGTGAATTCAGCCAAAGAACTTATGTGAAATAACTAGCCACACTCGTTGTATGACACAGGGCTTTCAGTTGGTATTCAAGTTAGATGCTCTGTAAATTTACAAAAACTATCCCCACCCCATTTTGATGAGATTTCAACCAGTATGCTGAAAGCTAAAGAGACTCCTAAAATATAAGTAGCAAACTCTCACAAGATTCAAGATTCAATATCATGAGGAAGTTAGTAATATCAGAAGTACCTTGGACCTCACTCAAGGAAAATGAGTTATTGAACATATTAGAAGGAGCTTGTTAGGACTGTGTTTCAACTTTAAGTTGGTCCCGAGGCATGGAGATTGATGATAACATTATTAAGTAAAGCTCTAGTGTTTTCTACTTTCGTTTTACCTTAATATCACCTCTAAATCTAATCGGGAATTCAAAAAGGAATGTAGTTTGAATTTGAATGTTCTGTATCTAAAGGTGAGTGTAAAGATGACTTTGAAGGTGATGTGGAGTTGTCAAAAGTCACAAAGCTACTACTAATTTCGAGATAAAAATAAATTGTGTTACTGAAGCAAAAGCTGAGCTAATACAACAGGGAATAGAGTAACGAGCTCATCTAATATAGTCCCTGAAAGTGAAGAGAGGGTTGTAGTCAGACGAACTTCGAGAAGATGAAATCTGTTTGTAACAAAGTACTCTGGGGATAAAGAATAAGTAAAAATAGAGTGTTGTCCTTCACTGGCTTGTGTCTTCAATCATTCATTATGAACTTTCCCCTCCTTATGGCCCACTTAGGAATTAGGAATTATGCAAATATACACTATGTCTATAGTTTTATGATCAAGAAAACTAATACAAGAAATCTCATCATTAATAATTCTTTCAAAATACTTTGAAACATACTGAATAATATGATTGGTGCCATACCACAGTGTCGGATCTTAATCAACCAAGAACAATTGTGATCATGCTGATGTAATCTCTCAACATATTAAGGCACTTGAGCAGATGTGCAGTGCCCAGTCAGAGGACACCTTCTTCTTGCATAATGTTTGCTAGCACTGAGCATCAAATAGGAAATAGATTAATCAAAAGGGAGTCACACAGAAAGACTTACTGTGTGTCATAGATATTACCTGTAAGAGACTTTTAAAACACATTACATGGGGAATGGATTAGTTTTCACTTCATGCTATTTCTAAAGCTTGTTTTAGATAAAACATGAGAATGAATTAAGCAGACACACACACACACACACACACACAGAGATTATATTATTGCTTTTTTTGAGTAATGCTTAAACACTTTATTTCTAATGAGGTACTATTAAAAAGAAAAAGAAAAAGAAACAATTGAAACACAAGAAAAGTACTACAAGGGAAGATATGCATATAGCTACTAAATTATCTAATGCTAAACCTGTATCTCCACAATAACTTTAGAATGTGGTTCTCAAACTTGACAACTGGAGGTGGGGAAGAGAGCTACTTACTTCAGATGGGGTTTATGAGCATTGCTGAAAGAGATTCTGAATCATCAGGGAAGAGGAGAGGGCTTGAAATATATACTTTTTGTTTTAGTCCCACTGACACCTTTAATAACAGATTTACACTGGCCACATTACTGAAGAATTTAAAGAAGTGATGAGGAGCTGGTATGGGAATAAGGAAATAAGCACTCTGTAAACCGACCTTGTTATTAGCCCATTGGAGGAGTCCTGGACAAGAAGAGCATCACATCCAGCAGCATA
This sequence comes from Onychomys torridus, assembly GCF_903995425.1. Classification (NCBI taxonomy): domain Eukaryota; kingdom Metazoa; phylum Chordata; class Mammalia; order Rodentia; family Cricetidae; genus Onychomys; species Onychomys torridus. Next base: position 42,567,295 of record NC_050459.1, read on the forward strand.
TCCTCATGAAGTTATCAGTGACATATACAACTGGGTCCAGGGATATTTATTAGCCACTTCAGCTAACAAGCAGCTTTCTTTATGAAAGCTTTAACCCCTTTAGAGTGAATGTCTTCGAACAGAGTTATAGAGTTAGATGATACATTGGCAAGTCATAGAGAAATGTCGCTCCTGTATTAGATCAGCCTTGTCCTGCAGCTACAGTCTACTCTGAGGTCACTTTCCTATTGTATTTGTACCATAATTTTTATTTTATTTTATTAATTATTATTATTATATCCTGTTGACAGTTTCCACTCTCTCCTCTCCTCCCAGTCCCTGCCACTGCCCCTTTGTCCCCTGAATCCACTCTTCCTTCGTTTCTATTCAGAAAAGGGCAAGCCTCCCATGGATATTATCCAAACATGAAAAATATCAGTGTAATGATGCTTGATGATAAACTGCTATCCTCATATTTGGTGCCTAGACCAGTTGTCAACAGAGAGGCTTCATCCGGCAATGGATGGAAACAGATGCAGAGACCCACAGCCAAACATTAGGCAGAGTTTTTAGGGAATCCTGAAGAAGAAGGGGAGGAAGGATTGTAGGAGGCAGAGGGGCCAAGAATACAATAAGAAAACCCACAGAAACAATTAACTAATCATAGGAGTTCACAGAGATGGAACTGGCAACCAAGGAGCCTGCATGGGACTGATTTAGGCTCTCTGCATATATGTTACAGTTGTGTAGCTTGGTCTTCTTGTGGAACTCCTAACAGTGGGAGCAGGGACTGTCTCTGACTCCTTTGCCAGCTTTTACAACCCTGTTCCTCATACTGGGTTATCTTGTCCAGCCTTAATATGAAGGGAGGTGCCTAGTCTTACTGAAACTTGAAATATATCCTTTTAACTCTTTCAATACTCTTAATGAGCTGGTCTTTGGCCATACTTTGAGAAATGCAGTATTAAAAGTACTGCCTTCTGAAGTTTAATTTGTTTCATGAAAAATATGCTTAAGAAAAAAGGAGACATATGTTGTATTATATATAGTTATGGAAAAAATAATCAACAGAAATTTTCATCCATAGATACATATACCTACATCTAATAAGAATGGTTCATTCCAAGACTAGTCTTATTTAGAGGTTCTACAAATTTACAATTGAAATAGATGAAACTAAAGTGACTATTTAACCTAAAGTTCAGTGCGGTGGCCAAGACAACAGGGATTCTTAAGATTGTTTATAAAATATATATTATATAATATAATATAAAACAAAACAAGCAAAAAAAACCCCACTAACCTTGCTCCAGGTTTAGTGAGAGACCCCCATCTCAAGGGAAGAAAATGGAAGCCATGAAGCAGGTTAACTATTATCCTCATTTGACCTGTCTCATGAACATGATTGCATGCCTTTGCACACATCACACATACATGTGCCCTGCCTCATTAGAGAGAGAGAGAGAGAGAGAGAGAGAGAGAGAGAGAGAGAGAGAGAGAGAGAGAAAAGAAGGAAGGAAGGAAGAAAAAAGAAAGAAAGAAGACATGGTCGTTATGGCATACATTCACTAATGGATCATAATATTATTAAAAGCTAGAGATAGGTATAGAAAAACACTGATAAATACCAACATGATATAGAAAACCAAAGAGCAAAAGTTGGTTGAATCAATACTTTGATGTTGTTTATATGCATTTGGATTCATTCAAGGTACAATTCACACAAAATCCAATTCCAGGTTGATAAAAGAGGTAAATGATGTATGTCACTTGTTATTTAAATATTTTACATGCCTATGATATATTAGAGTAAGCCTTGAAGTAAGGGGCAGGAGTAGAAGCATTGTGCTCTGTCTCTTTCCTTCTCTCTCTGTATGTCCACGTGTGTGTGTGTGTGTGTGTGTGTGTGTGTGTGTGTGTGTGTGTGTGAAGAACAATAAATTGTTACTTTTATTTATTTAATGTTATAATAATCCAATAAGACACTGGTATTGTGACCAGTTTCTTAATTATGTTACCCACAGAATTGTAAAAAGGGAGGCAATGTTTATCTGCATGCATGCTTGTGCTTGTGTGTGTAAATGAAAACAAACCAGATTGGTACTGGGAAAAGAAAGATGAAGGAGAGACATTTTGTCTCCAAAGAATTCATGGTTTATCAGATGGTTCTCCTGAGTCTTCACTATTTGTCCCCACTAATGCAGTCCCTCTATTCTCCATGGCTGTCTACAGCTGTGCAGAAAGTGGAAACAAATACAAATCAAGGTGATCAGGAATCTAGGGTCAGCTAGAATAGATCCCCAAGATTCTGACCTCATATGGAAGAAAAAAAATCCATTGCTGAATTCTTAATGAGACAATTAGCCAAGTCTAATTACTGACTACTGAATAAGATAACCTGTAGTATTTATATCAATTACACGCATATTCTTTCCTTGTAATCCTTTTAATTATGTACCTTGATGGTCTTACTAACTAGAAAACAAGGTTTAATAAACATGCAAGCCTCATCACATTCTTATTAAATAACTAGAGCATTAGATTGGTCAAAGTTTAGCTGAATGGTCAATATACTCTCCAAAACCAAAGAGAAACAACTTTAAAGTCACATTGAGCAACCTGGAGCTGATAATATTGGTCACCATGAGTGGTTGACTTTGCCTGTTACTTAGAATAAGCTGCCTTTCTGTGATCACTTGAGCCTCATTATTCATATAATTACTGTAATTATTATGACACTAATGACTGTTGAAGTCTAAATGTGTGAAATTAATTCAGTAACTTTAAATGTGTGTCCATGAAAGGGAAGTATACAAATGAAAATGAAACTTGCATAGCCTGTTCTAAATGAGAAATTCATATTGAGATTAGAATCTCAACAGGACTTATATAAGGTTAAAGACTGAAACCATAGGGCGAGCACAGTTGCAAACATTTAGTTATAACTAATAAAGGGGGGGTGAATTCTCAGACAGCATATGTGTCTTTAATACACTACATTTGAAAACCTGGTTCAGTTTCTTGAGCCCAAAATAAATTAATTCACCAAGGTGACCTAACGGCAGACACATTTTAGAATTTGAGGGTGACCTGGCTATGACAAGCCACCCCACTGATCATCAGTGTTTTTTTTCCAGGTGATCATACTGGCTTGTTGGGTGTCCCTTTATCCTCCACAGTTCCATGTCTGTTCATCCTAAAGCAGTATGCTCAGGTAAAAAAGGACACTTGATATGTGTGTTTCTTAATTTTATAGAACTTCCGACATTGATGCCTGTTTAGGTTCATATTAAGCATTTAGCTTATATGAACTTCCTAGAGTTGAAGAAATTGCACATAAAAATCATAATAGCAATAATATATACTCTTTTTTGGAACTCATGCTCCTTTTAAAAAGTCTGTTTCTAGATCAACCTGAAAAATTCTTTCCCAGAACACTGGAAAACATGTGGCTTCTGTTCTCTGATTAAAAGGACATCCAACCACCTGGCTCTCTCAAGTGCATCTCACAGAGCTACTGGTGTTCTAAAGTGTGACAGAATCTCTTACAGGTTGGCTAAGAGGCCTGCGCTCCCCCTCCCCACCTCGTGCCAAGGCAGAGGGCAAGAACTTGAGCTTGTCCTGGTGAGGTGGGATCCCACGTGCAGGTGCATACCAGCTGGAGGCTGCATGTGCGCCAGTTGGCGCCTAGGAGCCCACATCCACACTTGCTGTGATTTCTAGCTTTTCCATACCCCAGCTCCTGCATGTGGCAAGCCCCCTGGAATACTGGTGATTAGGCCCATATTTTAAAATAGGTTGTGAGTGACAGGGCAGGAAAAACAATGCATTTGCAATAGCAGCACAAACTCTTCTTTACAGATTTAGTCAAGTAAGTTGGGCGTCTCACTTTTCCTAAAGGCAAACAAACATGACACAGGAATATGTTATTGAAAATGCCATATGTCTGAGCTGAAGAATAAAAGGTTTGATTCAAGGATTTGCTTCAGCAACCATAGAGGGTGAGGCAGAAGGGTAAAGGAAAAGGAGTCTGCTTGATTTAAAAGACAAAAAACAAACCCCCAAATTTCTTTTATCCATCTCAGAAAATTTATTTCTTCTTTTTAAAAAAAAAAATCTCCATTTTCTCCCCCAGCAGGATCCACATATGCGTATCAGTAGTTAGTTCAATTTTGCTTCTACATAAAACATCCAAACCAGAATTTTAAAACAACTCTGTATTTAACATTTCAAAGTTGGAGTTGTTTCAATTAATCCGTTGAATTTTGAACTCAAGATTTAGTATGTTATAACCATAAACCTGGTGCTGTGCTAGGGACCCCTTAGATGAAGATGACAGCAGGACATTTCTTGCCCTTGAGACTGACCACAGAGGAAAGACAATTATCACCAAGCAAATCCAATCAGATTCAATTGCTCTGGTCAGTGCAAGTTATTAAACATGTGGCGAATTATGCTTGGAAGAGTAAGAACAATTCCGGAAGGAGGGAATACTCTTAGAAGTACAGCCATGAAACAAGATGAAATTGTGGGGGTATAAAAACAGAGATCCGAGGTGTGAACCTGTCATACTTGACTGTAAAAGAAATGGGCAGAGTATGTGCAGAAAGCCAGAGCCTGGCAAGACTTGCGCATGAGTTTGCGTTTCATCCTTAAGGCTAATCAGAAGTTTGAGGCATATGGGGTGGTATGATCATTAATTTTTTACTCTACTAGGTTAACACAGAATCTTTTAGGTAACATGGCTGCAGGGTGCCATTCAGAGGCAGATGAAATATCATAGCTGAAGGGGAGGTGATGTCTAAGTTAAAGAAGCCGCTGTAAAGAGTACCAATGGAGGGGAAGTCATATAGCAGTCAGAATGGACAGAGCTTGTGGCTAGTTGGCTTAAGGCTGAGGAGTTAGGGGAACCTCTGGCTCTCATGACCAGGGTTGCCTCCCTGGCAGTTCCCATTTTTTTTCTAAAACCCACAGTTTCTAAGTATTTTGTTTATAAAAGTTCATTTTGTATGACTTTTTAATTTTATTTTATAATTTAATTTAAATTTACATATCAGCCACGGATTCCCCTGTACTCCCCCCTCCCGCCCCTCCTCCACCTTCCCCTCAGCCCATCCCCCATTCCCATCTCCTCCAGGGCAAAGACTCCCCTGGGGATTCAGCTCAACCTGGTAGATTCTGTCCAGGTAGGTCCAGTCCCCTCCTCCCAGGCTGAGGAACCTGTTCTTAGTGCATGAGCTGGCTGCTCGGAACCTGGGGCTTATGTAGGCAGTTCCCATTTTTATTCTTGGGTAATCTATTCATATACCAAACTGAATTTTCTGCTGATGTTAAGTCTCTTTTGTGCCTGTCGGGAAGTGGAAACTGTTATTGAACATTCCCATAATGACCTGCCAAATAATTAGAGACATTTGTTGTATTCATTTTAGCTTTCCTTTTCTTGAAGAATGTAACCTACATTCTTACCAATTTGAGCTATTTTATTGAGGTTTGGTGTTTTTGCCTCTCAGGTTCTTTTGTTTGTTTCCACTTTGTTCTATCTAGTTACAAATGTTCATCTGAAATGTAGAGGAACTATTGCCCCAACTAGTATGAAAAGAGTTTCATTTTCTGCTGTATCCATTCTTGCCGAGACTTTGTGTTTGCATGTCCCTGTGATTGTCCCAGAATGCTCTTTTCACACATTGACTTGCTTTCCACGATAAATATGCCTTAGCATATAGCAGCTTTTACTTTCTAGCCCTTAGCTCCAGTCAGACTTCTTCATTGATCTATAAGCAACCCAAGCCAATGTTTAGCAACCAGGAAGTGAGAGGACAAAGTTGTTCCTTGTTCTTCAATGAGAAGGAACTGCAAGCAAAACTCTTAGTGGGTTATTAAATGAAACTTCCTAGTCTGAGTAACAGATCATAGAACTTCACTGAGCCTGGATCTAGCCAGCATACTTTTGACCGAAGGAAGACACCGGCTTATATAGACACAAAGTGCTAATCAGGATTGCAGAAAAATGAAGCCATATGTATGAGGCTGGGAACACACTTAAAATTCTATATGGCTTCTGTGTTTCTGTGTTGGTGAGGCTTTCAATTGTGTGCATTTACCTATTACTTGGAATTAGGTTTTCTAGAAGGAATCTAAAAGAAACTCATTTCTTGAATGCTATGGACATGATTACAGATGCTGTTTGGATGAGTACACTCTCATCAAAACATTTTTACTTTCCTTCCTATCTTTTTTTCCCTTCCAGATACCACAGTGTAACCTTCTTGTTTTACTGCCTATTGTATCTCAAAAGCATCTTTTTGAGATACATGATAACCTGTTATTGTACTCTACACCCTAGCACCCACCTTGGTAAACATAAACGGAGCAGGAAAATCATGGTCTATCCTGAGTTTATGATTTATTTTGGAAGACAATAAACACATATTTTATACAGGCCACTGATGGCATTCACACATGGGCATTCAGAGAAGGAAAGAACAGTGCAGAGCTGGCCTTGAGTTAAAGAGGATTTGTTTATTTTTTTCATTTTTCAAGACAGAGTTTCTCTGTGTAGCCTTGGCTGTCCTGGAACTCTCTGTAGAACTTGCTGGCTTCAAACTCATAGAGATCCACCTACATCTCCCTCATGAGTGCTGGGATTAAAGGCATGTGATACCACAACCCAGCTCCTGAAGAAGATTTTAAGAGGTAAATGTTTGAGGAGACATTTCTGGTAATGGGAAGAAGAAGAGTAACAAAATTATGTTATATTCTTGAAACATCACAAGGGAGAGTTGCTTGGGCCAGTGTCTTCCTTCTGGGGGATATTAGAAATAAGGGGGAAGGCTCTCAAAGCTAGCAAGAACTTAGACATCTTGATCTATAGACACACAAATCTTCCTCCCAATTGTTTTCTGTCTTCTCTCCAAATCCTTCCTTACCTTGAATGACTTGAAGACAGAAGACTTCCATGCATACATATACAGAGTTGAGATCAAGAATGCTGAATTAATGCCAGAAACTGTTTGAACCCTTAGTTTATTGGTCCTAGTAAGTATTAATTAATTTAATTTTAATATCTCCTCCATAACTTATTTTTTATCCATTGCTTAAATGATTACATACTAGCTAGTTTAAGGACAAATCATATTGCTTAGAAGGTGCAACCAGCCTTGCAGACTCTATTCCTTGCAAAGCTTTGTTCTTTGCTACCTGATGTCCGGTGATTGATGTGTCTGAGAGCAGATTTTTATGACATTTCTCAGTATGTTTCAAAATATGGAAATTAAGATCAGTGGTCTTTGAAAAAGACTAGGATATCTTATTTTATTTCACTTTTTTTTTCTTTTACAGTACAGACAATATTCCTTTATGTCTAGGCTTTTATGACTCTCCAAAGTCAATTTTGCTAGCACATTAGGCACATGTTAATTAAAATGATGGGTTAATGTTTTAAGGGTCAAAGAATTGATGGCAACAATATTAGCTAATAAACCATTTGGCTTTTTAAACTTCTTCAGTAGAAATTAAAACAGGAGAAAAAAAATGCCATGTCTATTGGCAATGGACTTGTCTTGGAATGACAGGTACAGATAACAAATCCTGTCATCGAGGATACTTCAGAAACACAATGTTTGCAGTCTTTAAACTTAAGCTGGATGCAGGTTGTGAATTTGGTCATAAAATGCTTTTCTTGAGAGGAGTGGGGGTTAGGGATGACAGGATTTTCTCTAAGTCAGAATAAATCTATTTTAAAAATCTGCAAAAGGAAGAAAGTTGATTATTTCCTGTTATCTCTGGTATTAGTATTTAATGTTTCATAAGTTTTGATAAGCCTTTTGGGGAGTGACTAGAAATCTTCAAAATGTGAATTAGTTGTTTTTCAATGAGGCTGATACCCCATTGAAATAGTACATATATGAGGAGTTAGAGGGGGAAAATCATCTAAGATTGAGGCACATAGTTAAACAAGTGTCTTTCTGATATGGTAAATAGTGAAAACTGTAACCAATGTGAATAAGTGTAATACTTCCAGGGTGACACATACTGGAAAAATCTCAAGATGTGAGATCAAGTTACCAGGAAGTCTCCCCAGAGATCACACTACATTGAAAAAAACCTCCTATACATATGCAACTATAGCTCTTATGGACAGTTTGTTTCTAAACATGTTAGAGAAGTATGTTCCCTTTTACACTCCTACCAGAAGATCATCCACATTGGATAAAGAATTTTCCCCTTGTGTCTAAATTGTTACTGTGATTTCCTCTACCTTCCCACATCTTTGAAGACAAGCACTGGATGGATCTTCATTCTCATGGCCCCGGGAACACACCTCAGCTATTTGTTGAGGGCAGATAGTTTATTTGGGGGATGACAGAACCAGTCAGTATTGGCTAAGTGGAGATATGATATAAATGTGGGGAAACTGAGAATCAGTGTAGAATATACACTTCAGTTATAGCCCCTCCCCCATAGATACTGCTTGAAGGTTACTCCTGTGTGGTAAGCAATGCATATATTGACTTTGGAAAGTAGAAGCCAGGAATGGTCACAGTACACTGAAATAGTAAGGGTTTGGGAAAGAAGATGAGGCCCTAAACATATACTATGAAATCTGTTGTGGTTTGCAAGGGATCTTGCAGAGTAGACTCTCACTGTGACCACCCCCTGCAACAGCCCATATCTTGCATAGCTGCTTAGAGGCAGTTAACTTTTCCAATTCTGTTTAATGGTAGACCAGTAGGCAAAATTGTACCACTTTATGCAGAATACCAGGCACATTGGGCAGGGCTATGCTGAAGAAAGCCTCTAGGGTTGAGGGGTGCCCACCTGGAAAAACAAACATTTTCTATCTGAGCACCCAATAGTTTTCCTCATTGGCAAGCAGAAGCTTAAGACTAGGGAGACAACCATCCCTCTGGAGTCTTTCTTATTTCTGCCATCCCTCTGTAGTCTATTTCTTGGGTGTTAATGTTGACAGCATGTGCAGAAAATATATCTTTCTATCCCCAGATATTTAACACCTGAAGACTGCTCCCTAGGGACTACTGCTGCTCAGATGAGCTAAACGTGCATTCTTGATTCAGCTGTGTACTATACCTGGACTCCTTGTTTGTCTGCATGTAGTAACCCCACCTCCTTATTTGGGTGTATGGAACAATCATGACTCCTTGTTAGACCATATATGATAAACATAATGAGTTTCCAGGATGTTTCTACTTCTCCATCAGAGAGCCTTTTCCTGATTGTTTTGTACATCCATGTGTTTGTATTTTCTTTATTCTTTTGCTGGCTGCCTCTGGTCAGGGTTCTGGGACCCGAGTTATACAATGACAAGGCATTAACTGTTTACTGCTTCTTTGTCAGTCCCATTCCTAATGCACGACCTAACACGATAGGACCAACCTAAAGAAATTCATGTAAATGGTATAAAAGATAGATACATTAAATGTAACATTATCACTGGATTCAGCAGTTCTGTATACCAGATCTCTCTCCTCTCTCCTCTCCTTTCTATCTTTTCTGATCCTTTTAGAAAAGTACCTGTTGGCTATCTTTAACTGTCTAAAGACATAAATGCCTCTTGTGTATCCAGTTGCTGTGTGTTATTTGAACTCACTGAGCCACTGCTCTGTAGCGGGGGGATTTGGCCCTCTCTCTTCAGAGTCAAGAATGTTTGTTTCAACATGTTCTGCGCAGTCTTCTGTCCTGAGTCAGCCTGGTTTCCTGACTCTGTGATATGGGGGAAGGGGAGCAATGCAGCTCAAGAGTAAGAACATGGAAGCCTTCAACCTAAAGTGTTCTTGAAGTCTGTTAAGAGTTTCCTCGGCTGATTCTGCAAGGTTGCAAACGTAGACTTGATGATGCTTTGCAAGCTGACTACTGCTTGTCATTATCTGTTAGCTACATTCACTCAAAACCCAAAACAACTCTGGTAGATCACTCTCTGGAATGTACAATAATAAAAACTTTTGGCTGTCTTTTGTATTCTATCGAGGTTACCTCAAAAGTTACAAACCCACATATATTTTTTTTTACAATGTATGTGCATGTGATCTTAATTAGACGGTTTATTCCAGTTCTCCTTTGATAAGATAATAAATTTCTTTGCTAATGTTACTAAGTTTCATGACAATAAAGGGCAGTAAGTAAGAGAAGAGAGTATTAAAAGAATACAAGAATAGAGATATTTCTGGCAAAGAATGATTTTTTTGGCAAAGTTTTGTCCTAAATAGAGATGTTAGATTTTTCCAGAATATAAAAGAAAACTGCAAAGACTGCCTAAGTCATAAAAAAATTGGAGAGAGTATTAAGACATAAAACTTTGATCATGAAAGGATGTTGGATTTTGTCAAAGGCCTTTTCTGTGTTTAATGAGCTGATCACATGCTTTCTGTTCTTGAGTCTGTTTATGGGTTAGACTATATTTATTGATTTATATCTGCTGAACCAGCCCTGGGATGAAGCTGATTTAATCACAGTGAATCATCTTTTTGTATGTCCTTAAATTCTATTTTCAGGTATTATATTGAGGAATTTTTTAAAAATTTATGTTCATAAGAAAAATTGACCAATAATTTTTTCTTGGATCTTTTTCCGGTTTTGTTACCAGCATAATATTGGCTTTGTGAAATGAATTTGGAAGTCTTCCTTTCTCTTCTATTTTGTGAAATAATTGAGTAATATTGGTCTTAATTCTTTAAAGTTCTGGTAGAATTCTGTTATATATCAGTTTAGACCTGGTTTGGTTTTAGTGGGGGAGATTTCCAGTTGCTGCTTCTATTTCATTGGTTATTATGGGTTTCTTTAAACTATTTATTGCATCTTGATTTAATTTTGGTAGGTCATATGTGTTGAGAAATTCATCCATTTCTTTTGATGTTTCCAGATTAGCAGAGTATAAGTTTTTAAAATATGTATTATGATTCTCTGACTTTCCTCACTATCTATTATAACATTTCCATTTTCACCTACGATTTTACTTATTTGGGTCTTCTCTTTTTCTTTTGGTTAATTTGGCTTAAGATTTGTTAATCTTTTCAAAGAACAAACTCTGTCTCATTGAATATTTGTGCTTTCTTTCTTTTCCATTTCATTAATTTCAACCCTTTCACTATCTTCCCCTCTCTATTCATTTGGTGTGTTTGACATCTCCTAACAAGTTCTTGCTATCCCCATGAATGAGGACATCACTTAATCCTCAGAAAATAAGCTTTTTCCTGCAGCACATGGGCAGTAGCACAGAAACACCAATCAGACAACATGGCAGAGAATAAAAGACAATGGAGAGCTAGGGTCTCAATGAGATAAGCATATTTCATCCCTCCTTGTGAGGCTTGGGGATCTTCACATAGGAAAAAGAGATAGACAGATTGTAAAAGCAAGAGGTGATCAATAACACCAGGGAAAGTATTTTCCAGACACGACAGGGCAAATGTATATATGAATTCAGTGCAGTTATGATACCAAATCCTCCTAAAGCCAAATGACCCCTGAGGACAAGTACTTCACCCAGCCTTGACAAAAACAAAATCCAGTGAAAACAAATGGTTATTTTACATCTCCCAACTGGTTTTGAACACCTAATAGGAAAGCAGAACAGATGGTTCTGTTCTGGACTTCTGAATAGATACCCATGAAGGTTAGTATAGAAGACCCATGCTTCGACTCTTGTCTTTTGCTTTAACCTGTCTTAAAAGCACCCAGAATATGTGGTCTTACTACTGTTGAGACTATATGAGCACCTATTTATAATAAGAACAGATATCCAGCCTGACTTCTATGTAAGACTTTTTGTGCTGTTCTTAGGACTATTATACCAGACTTTTTCTTTTGGGCTACCAACCAGCTCCTAAATCATGACATGGAGACTTATTATTAGTTATGACTGCTCAGCCTTATTTTAGGTTTATTTCTTGCTAGCTCTTATAACCTAACCTGTTTCTCTTCATCTACACTTTGCCTCAGGGTTTTTTTTAACCTTTCTTTTCTTCTATATATCTTACTTTCATTGCTTCTTGTGTCTGTCTGGCAGTTGCCTGGCTTCTGGCCCTGGGTGTGGCCCTCTCTTTCTCCTTTGTTCTCTGTTCTTCTCCCTCTTATTTTTTTTGAGCCTAGATTTCTCTTCCTTTTTATTCTCTCTGCCTGTCAACACTGTCTATCCCTCTTCTGTGTAGCTATTGGCAGTTCAGCTCCTTATTAGACCAATCAGGTGCCTTAGGCAGGTAAGGTGAAAAAGCAGCACATCTTTTCATAATTAAACAAATGTGGCAGAAACAAATGTAACACACCTTTACACAGTTAAATAAATATTCTGCAGCACAACCAAGTGCAACACGTCTTTGCCTAGTTAAATATTCCACAAGAGACTATCAATGCTCCCCTTGTATATGCATGGGTGCCTTGGATCTATCTCTCAAGTCCCCATGGTAGGATTGGAATGAATCTATCAATCTCATTTAATGTCCTGAAGCCCTGAGATCTTTGAGAAAGGAACCAGAGAGAAATGATTGGACTTTGTGGACTCCTACAAGCCAATCCAGGGTCTAAACTTTTGTTTAGTAAATGGCCTTCCTCAGATAATAGCTTGATACCTGCCTCTCTCCCACTGCAGTGTGTGTGAACATCGTGTTTATCCTTTCAAATCCAGCTTCTCTCCTGAATCTACCTGATGGTGGCCTATCATCTAGTTTCTACCTTTTGGGGGGATTTTCACTAGCTGTTATAATTTCACTCAGAGGACTCCTTATCCTTCTCATAAAGTTTGTATCTAAAAGAATGAAAAAGCATCAATATAGAAATGGTCCTACACATGGAAATCTCCATGAATCTCCTATCTGACTTCTACCATGTCTGAACATATGGACCTTTTTCCTTCTGTGGACTTTGAACTGAGTGCCCACTATCATACCATATCATATCATATCACATCACATCATATCATATCATACCATATCATATCATACCGTGTTAGGTGGAAATTGTCAAAGAGGAATCACAATTTCCCTCCTCTATCAACAGCTAGAGGGACAACTCAGAGGTAGGGAATAGACCATACCCCTAGGATGGCAGAAGAAGGAACATAATAATCCTAGTTTGTGGTTGGTGGTGGTTGCTTTTGTGTTTGTAGGATTTTTTTGTGTGCTTTAAATAGGAAATAAACCTTTTGGATTTTTGTGCCCAGCAGTAAGTTTGTATTTACTCAAAATGTAAGCTACTCCCTATGTTACATCTTTCTGTGCCTGCTATATCACAAAGGGCAGAGGAGTTAGGGTGCTGTTTTCCTGGCTGTTATTTCACTCTTAAACCAACAGAGTAAAAGAATTAGCCTGCTATCTGTTAGGCTGGGGTGTTTTGAGGATTCACATAAAGACTGGGTTTTATAAACAATAAACTCCCAAGCACGAAACAGGAGCCTTTAGTATTGGAAGAAATAAGAAGCAACGAATGTCATTCAAGTCGCCCAAAGAATAGGAAGGCTTTTATTGTGGTAGAAACCTTTGGGCTGGGCAGACAAGAGTTCCTTCTTTGGGATGGAAGGACATTCAATGAGGCTGGGATGACTGCATCCTGGAAAGTGTTGATCACACAAACAGACCATCGGGGTTTATGAGAAAAACCTCACATTTATTCTGCTGTGCAAACATTATTGCCTTGTTAGGCATTGTCCCCCTGTCTGATTATTTTATTTGGGATGCTGTTATTTAGAGTGAGGTTGCCATTACTCTTCCAGCCCTCACGGTTCCTCTACCAGTGACAGACCCTAGTGAGAGAGTGGTCACCATGTGTCCTTGTACAAAAGCTGATGAGCGAACTGAAACTTTGTGCCTAGGGACTTTTGAACAAGAGGTTTAAAAATTGTTCCTGAATTGACTGTCCATTAGAGAGAAGGCACCTCCATATAAACTATTCTGTGCGAACTGATGCATCAGAAGGACAACTGATGGGCCAGTATAAGAAAATCTTCTCTTTGAGCTACATGTAGACCATGCTGGCTGACTTATTAGGAAGCCTTGTTTCCTTTGGCTCCACAGAGTTCTTCTCCTAACCATTTGCATATAACAGTGCAGTTCAACTCAAACTCCACACAGTTGATTTCTCTTTTGCAAATATGTGTCCTCTGAATTAACAGAGAAGGGGAAAACACAAAAACCAAAACAGTCCCAACAAAGTCCTGTGTCTGATGCGTCACTAGGACTGATAGAAAATGCTTCTCCTTGTCTCTCAGGGTCCTAGTTACACATGTCAATTAGTGTGCGCAGATAACGTCTGGAGGACAAATGTAATAACAGTTTTGTGTTCTCTATAGGGCCCTTCCTACACATTACCTGTTCATCTTATTTAACACTGGCCCAAATTTTGTAAGGTAGGGAAGAAAGCATTGTTACTGTTGTTCCACAAGGCTCTCCCGACTGATGTCTCCTAGTAAAATGGAGAGAAATGGAATGGAACAGAGCGTGGCCGTTTGCTTCCAACCTTCCTGCTATCTCCACAATACTCCACTTGCATCCTGGGAGAAAAAAAAGAGTGTCTTCAGAGTGGCTGAAATCTTCCCTTTTCAGTGGAGGTGAACAGTGGAATTTGTGGGTTTTTATCTTCTTTTAGAGCAGTGGTTCTTAACCCTGGGTGTGCATTAAAACCATCTGGGGAGTTTTTAAAGGATACCTTTGCTGGGATCTCACCCTGAAGCAATTAAATCCAATTCTCTAGGGGTTGGCCTTGGCATCTGGATTTTTTCAAAGACTCCCAAGGTGATAGTAATGAGGAGCTGGGGTTAAGATTCACTGCTTTAGAGGCATAATCAACAAAACACTGATTACATTTTCCCATTTTTAAGTCACACTGGGAGTATAGTAATGAGAAATCCTAACAGTGACTCTGGTGAGGGCCCCAGAAGACCTGCCCTGGCCTTGGTTCTTAGTAGGTATTCAAATTTATCTATAAACAGATGAGCAGCTAAAGAAATAGTCTATTTTCATTGTCTGGCTCTGCAGCCATAGAGTTGGCAAATCAAAATTTCTGTGAGGTAAATAAATTGCGTCCTGATTCTGTCACACCTTTTAATTATGTTATCTTTTATAATTTCACTACCAATGACCAGAAAATTAACATCTACCACTGATGGTTCTGTCATCATTCAGCCAATGTTTTTCTTTATTAAATAACTACTGGTTAGTTCTCTTCCTTTCTTTTTTTTCCCAAATAATTATGGATAACTTCATTCGTTTCAAGGTTAATTTAGTAATTAGCTCTCGAATGCACACCCTGCTTAGAGACATGTCAGAGAGGTAAAATCTTTATAGCAGTAAGCATATGTAACTGGATGTTTCCATAGTTCTTTAAAAATGATCGCACACATTTGTGCTGGGTATTTCTGAAGAGAACTCTCTTTCAATTACTGTTGTGCTTGACTTTGTATAGGACTCTCTTAAATATTATCATTAGCAATTTCTGACTAGGTGCTGGGGTCATGAACAGGTATATACAATGCACCATTACTCACAAAATATATGATGAAATTAGTAGCAGAAATTACGCAAGAACAAAACAGAGTGAGGTTCAGGAAAAAAACTTATTTTTACCCCTCAATCTAGTCAGGCCATTTCCTCAAACAACAACAATTAAAAACTAACGTTGGTCTTGAATCTCTCAGTCAGGATTTCACTGTATTGTAAAACACATGCTTTCTACATTTCACCTTTCTTTTAATGGCAATTTTTACAAACTGAATCAGATTTCTGTCTTTTTTGAGAGGACATGTTATGGTAACTGTTTTGTCATTGAGAGTATTTTTTTTTGTGCCATTGCATTTTCTGAATTTGTGAAATTTATAAAATATCCATGTAAGAAATCAGTAATGACTTACCGGCTCTCTTTGACACCTTACTTTTCTAAAACTCTGCATTTCAATTTCTATATGCATAAAACAGAAGGAAAGGCCTGTTTTAATTTCCCCATACTTTTTTGGGGGAGAAAATTGAATATAAACTATTCTGACTCTTTTTAAAACTAAGGATGTAGAGTAGTGGTAGATACACTGCAGATCACGACACAGAGGGAACCGTGACGTAGTACGGCCACTGGAGTCATTGCCGAGAATTGAATAAGAAATGTGACAGGTAGCCCATAACTTTACATAACTATCAATTAAATGGACTCTCTGTGCCCATTTACTAAGTCTGTGCTCAAATGTCAGTTACTACCCAGTGGCCTTAATGCATTTGTAACCTAGTGGTCTGAAATAATGAATGCCCCTCCCAAAGCAATCTACTTTCCATCAGAGCATGGCTAGGTCACTGAACAGATCAGAGCCCTGTGAGTTAGAGGATCATTTTTCATTAATTTTGATTTCCCTCCCATTATTGCAGGTGCTTTGGATATGAAGGCTTAGCCTGATCAACAACCCATGATGGCGCGAGTTAACCATTTTTCACCCTTTCCCCTCATGACAGATAAAAATGGGAGGAAATGTGGCATTTCAATATACATACGCTCACAAACACAACCACACAAGTACTTTTCTGGCATTAAATTCAGGCAATTTCGATCGCTGTTTTACTTTGTCCTACATCATACTTTGCTTGCTAGAGAACAGTCTTAGTGATGTACCCACAGGGCTAATATACTTGCAGCACAATTAGTAGCTGCTGTTATTAGAAAACTATGCAAAAGCCCCAGACACCATTCTTTCCTGAGACGGAGGGGCACAGTGAAGTGCTTTCCTTTTACATCTCTTCATATCTCTGCATCTTCTTTTTTTATTTTTTATTTTTGCAAGATGCAACACTCTTCAAATTGATGCTTCTTCCCCCTGTACACAAAAGCCATCACTTCAAAAGCCTTTGATTAATTTGAGCACAATCAAGGGCACATGAGATAGCTGCCATTTAGCGAGCCAAAGCAATCCAATGCCAGCTGCAATAAACCTATCAAGCTGTCATCGAGTCAAGCTGTGAGAGCAACGGCAGTGATTACAAGCAATAGTTTCCTTCAGTGGATTCATAATTTCAATTTTTTGTTACGTTTCCAGATCTCCAATAGTTCTAGTAAGGATGTCTTGGTAGAGAAATATTTCCCCCAGGGGTTACTAGCAACAACTTAGTGTATTGGTTTTTTTCCCCATCATTGATTCCGGTATAGAAGCTCATCAGGCAAGAAATATTGTGATTACAGTCGTCTATAAATTATTTAAAAGGGCTCAGCCAATCAAAACAGAGATCTAAGTGACTATTTCCCTCTTGACGCCTTTATAACTCCTACTCAAAAAGCAAATTTCTGATTGATAGGATAGTTTTGAAGTTACTTCAAAAAGGCCATTTTTTTTTTTTTTTAATATGGGGAGGAGGATCTCAATGTGAATGGTTCATGTACTTCAATGACAGCTCTTTTCTGAAGACTGTACAGAGGAGATAGAAACAGACCAAAATAACAACAGGCTGGGAGAAGGAAGCAGAGGGAGACAGAGATAGAAGGCAAGGTAGGTAGGTAATTAAGGTCTATCCTGGGAAAATGGATTCGTGCATTCAGTATTTCCCACAAATCTGCACTCTGGCTGCAGAAAGTAATCACTTTTGAAAAACACTAGCCAAACAACTCACTCAATTGCCAGTTTCACTCAGGGCTTTCAGTGGAAGTGCTTGGCACTCTGCAGACAGCCATGTTCATGCTTCATTTCATACTCTGCATATTACCTGCATGAAACAAAATGCTCATCACTTCCTCCCTCCCTCTGCTAAACCATCCATCGTATTTCCAAGATGCTTTCTTCAAAGTTCATCTATACTCATTGTCTCACTACTTATATTTAACTGCGTGCCAGACTCTCTAATCCAATCGAAGAACCTTAGGACAGCTAACTTTGTTTATTTGATTCAAGAGAAATATCTTTTCTTGAATTGTATAGAATCAGTCCTGCCCCCTTTATGCCTCTTAAAGTGGAATATGGAAAACCTAAACCTTTCCTCAGTGCTGGCAAATGTAACTTCCAAAGTTGCCAAAATCAGATGATTTACATTGGGAAATGCATTTTAAAACATGAGCATTTTTACTTCAAAGGACATTTTGTGAGAATCATGCATACTTCTTATACAATTCACATACAATTCACAGTAGGCCAGGATGAGGAGATTCTAATCTTCTGATTTATGGCATTAGTGGGAAAATGGTGTCTCTCTCTCTCTCTCTCAATCTCTCTCTCTCTCTCTCTCTCTCTCTCTCTCTCTCTCTCTCTCTCTCACACACACACACACACACACACACACACACATATGCACAAGCATTCACAATCACATGTATACATTATTCTAAACAATACAGAGATCACCTGGCAAGTTTGATAGATAAAGCATTCATTTATGTATTTTTTTATAAAGGGTATATTTACCAACTGTACTTAGTTTTGAAATTTTAATTTAAAAAATTGGACCAAAATTCAAAGATTATTAAAATTAATAGTACTCATTTTTCCCTTAAGTCGTTTCTATACAAACCTACCACTAAATATAACATTTACCCTATTTTTTTTTTTGTGCCTCAAACTCTAAATATTTAGAGAGAGGGGAGGGAGGGAGGGAGAATGAAAGAGGGAGGGAGGGAGGGAGGGAAGAAGAGTTTTCTGTTACTTAAAGAACTTTCACATATCAAAAGGAAAGAAAGGGTCATAAACTCACTATTAAAACATTTAGCTTGGCGATTGATTTATCTCTTTCCTGTACCTGCCTTGGGTTTTGGTTTCATGATGTGAGCAAGGGTCTAATATCAATAAATTTTGAAAACAGCCAGAAAAGGGGGGGTTGTGGGAAAGATCTAAATTATCCAAAACCTGGACTCGGTGAAATAGCCCCACAAAGTGGCATTTGCTATTTTATAATAGAACAGATTTTTCTGGTCCCTCGCTCACTTACTAGATCAAAACTTTCTTGTTCTTTGGCTCTTGTTAGCTAATGAGATGCATCAAATGATTCTGGCACCCTCAAAATCTTAAGCAAGAGTATCTGCCATGGCCTTGGTCTTTCAAAGACTCTCCTTGGAAGTTCACTAATGTATAAAGTGGCAGGAACCTAAGCCGAAAGGCTCGATCTATCAGAGTAGCCTTGGTGGAAACGCAAATACAGGAAGTGTAAGAGTTACTACCAGTATTAGTAGATGTTTGGACCAAATAATTTGAATACTTTCCATGGAGGAAGCTCTCATAGATGATCTCATTACACTGACTTCCCATGGAAGGTCTCTGTAAGTGATTGCTGTTGAACACACATAACCATGCTGTTCAAGGTCTTGGAAAAGCTAGTTAAATCTCTCTCATACAGAAACCAAGTTGTAGGCAAACATGTCAGAACTATATTTGCAAAGAGGTGAAATGTGCTACTAATTCATTTATCCCTTCCATTCATAAATATTCCTCAGTGCTTCCTGGTACTAAGCATTATTCTAGGTGTTGTGAAGTTCTATGGAATAATTAAGACTGTACTTGGCCTTTGGATTCTACATCTACACTCTGATGTAGGATGAGAACTGGGACAGACATGAAAGGGGATTCAAGAGAAGGAGGGGTGATTTCCTTCCAGAGCAGTGGTATCTGACCTTCCTGATGCTGCGACCCTTTAGTACGGCTCCTCATGTGGTGATCCCAGCCACAAAATTATTTTCATTGCTACTTCATAACAGTAATTTTGCTACTGTTATGAATCATAATGTAATGTAAATATCCGGATGATCTTAGGTGACTCCTGTGAAAGGGTTGGTTGACCCCAAAGGGGTCATGACCCCACTGGTTGAAAACTGTTGTTCTAGAGCCAACTTGGAAGGCTTTGCGGTATAAATGGCATCTCAGGTGGTTAGGTCTGAAGGGGTGTACCAGAGGAAAAGCACTTACCGGACACGTGCTCACTGAGATGTAGAGACAAAAGCAATCAAGGCAGGAGAGTAGGGGAAGGGAATCAGAGAACAGTGGAAGGCTCAGTGTATCCAACTGGAGACTGGAAAGGAAAGCTGCGTGAAAGGCATCTGCTGCGGTCAGTGGAAGGAACCGTGAGGTCTACAGGTGACTGGGGTCATACCCTTGAAATTCCCCCTGGACCATTCTACTTGAATTATAAGCAGAGCGGACAGCTCTGGAAAACGGAAACAGAAAGACAGTGCTGGCATGACTGAGATCCCATTTTTATTTAAGGTTATGAAATACACACTTATATGGTTATCTTTAGAATTTAGATTATATCTAATAAGTTTTTTAAGTCTGTAAGATTTTTTAAAAGGCAATGATATAAAACACATCGGGGATATACATGTGATTCACAGAGCCTCACGTGCTGACACCAGCATTCAAGGAAAACGTAAACGGATAATAAAAAGGCTCCAACATCTACCTTCCACGTGGAGCACTTGAGGAAGGGACAGTGTTTCTTGGAACAACACCCCAAGGTCCCCATTAAGACATGAAAACATTTATAGCATTGTGCTTTCACCTGAGAGTACATGCCTTCCCTGCAAATATTTAGCTGTTCTGAGCAATGGTACATGTGTAAAGAAAACGGTTCAGCTGAAGCTGGTGTTGATGGGGCAAGTATAGCTTTGTCCCAAATTGTTGTGAAATTCAACATCCTCATTATCCCTAATCATTAAGACCAACTATGTAATGACATTTTCAGTACTAAATCGGTTGTCCCAGTACGTGCTGAAATGAAAACAACCCTAATGTTTGGGAAAATTTTGCTTCCTAATTTGAGAGGAATAAAGCTTATTTTTTAATTGTTTACTCCTCCTGCCAAAACAAGGTCAAACTGTCCCTTACGTAAGCCACTTGGATGGTGGTGGAGACTCTTTGTACACAACTGTCTGGGTGACAACCAACAGAGCCGTCTCAGAGTTAGGACATGCTTTGAGCCTTCTTCCTGTGATACTGTATACCCAAGTTAGGCAGTGTCCAAGCATCACAGCTCAGCAGCACCAAGTTTTGACTAATGGATTTTCAACTTATAACTGTGCAAAAATAGTAGACATTTGGTAGAAATTGTGCTGAATTTTTGACCTTTTCTGAGGCTGGCTGGCAGGAAGTAGTGAGATACTCTCTTGGGATGGTGGCAGCAACCGAGCTTGACAAGAATTGAGATACAACATCTACAAAACTGACCCAGTTTATGTGGAAGAGAATGAATTCCATCAGAGATGTGCAATAGCTTAAGTGCTCTTAGGACATCCAGTGTGGTGGTTTAAATGAGAAGGATGGACCCCTTAGGTTTATATTTGAATGCTTCATCCCCATTGGTGGAACTGGTTAGGAAATATTAGGTGTTGGCCTTGTTAGAAGAGGTTTGTCACTGGGGGTTGGCTTTGAGGTTTCTCCCTCTCTCCCTCTCCATCCCCCCTCTCTCTGCTTTATGGTTGTTGTCTTAAAAGGTAAGCTTTCAGGTACTGCTCCAGCACCATGCCTCCCTACCTGCTGTCAGGAGAATGACATCATAATGCAGTCTCTGAAACTGTTGGCCCTCCCATAAATTCTTTCTTCTCTAAGCTGCCTTGGCCGTGCTGTTTCTTCACAACATTATAAAAGTAACTAAGACAGTCAGCTAGATATATAGTGGGAATGGTTCTGGTTTGCCTGCTACTGTGACATATATCATCCATTTAAACTCTGGTTATTAGATTATGCCAATGAAGGGTCAGGCTCTATTATTTATGTTCTTTAGATGAGGAAGCTGAGGATCCAAGAAACTAAGTGAATTAATACCACAAAGACAGGATCAGCTTCATTTTGGTTCAATACCAACTCAACAATACTTTAGGAAAAAACCAAACCATGCATTGTAAGTAAGCTCTTTATATAATCCCAACATTTGGTAGACCCAAACATGAGGATTGCTGTGTGTCTGGTGGCAGCCTGGGCTACAGAGTGAGACTCTTCCAAAAAACAAACACAAAATTAAACAAAGTCTCAGGTGTGGCGAATGGCGAATGAGTGGGGTGGTGTGGGTTGATTTCTTTTTCTTTGTATGTGACTTGCTACTTAAATACTATATGAGGGTGAGGGAAGGGAGAAGATATGGAACCTTGAGATGGGACAAAGTCAGCTGTGTGAGGTGATTAAACATTGTAGAAGTGTGTGAGGTCAGCATAGTAGAGATATTTTTAGAGTTCACAAAATGAACAAAGGAGTTAGCGACATTTGAAACAAAATCACAAGCAGGCATCATCAATCTCAGAAAAACAAAACTGCACTGAAAATAAGTCATCTGAGAAATGATGATGGTGCACATCAAGGCAATGATATGAATGAACGAACTTTGATTGAGCCATAAGTTTTTAGGAACTCATTTACGGAGACACATTTTAATCTCCAAACACTGATGCTCTTTCAATCCAATGGCTGTGTCAAGCGTGCTGCTCTGGGGAAGAGCTTGCGAAAGGCTGGTTTTCACAGGTTTCCTTTTCACAGTTGTACTGCTTCTGAAGACTTACTTTTGGCTGAGAGACACAGATTCAAAAGCGTACAAATGAGACCAATTTGATTCTTAATTTAGATTTTTCTGAATCCGAGTTTCTGAATATTTGGACTCAGCAACCTCTAGCTTCCACGGAGTTCTCCAAGAAGTCCTTGGAGAAGGGGGTTATCCCTGTCCCAGGTGGCGGTAGACAAGGATGCCCATCGTGAGAGTAGCACATGGGAAATGGTCCACAAAATTAAAAAATAAAATAAAATATGGGCTGTACCTGAATCACCTTCTGCCTTTCCTAATGTCCTCGGTGACCAGACTTTTTGAGTTGTGAGGAAGGCAAGGATCAGGGGAATCATGATTTGTATGTCTTTTGTTACCTTTCTCGGTGCCTCTGGGTGAATGCCAGTGATGGTACATGGTGTTTTCCGCACGTTCTTAATCCAGCAACCGCTTTCCTTCATTTATCTTTTATTTCTCACCTTGACCAGACTTTTCTATTCCTGTTCCCCATTTTCCTAATCAAAATCTTGAAAGGATTTATCTTACTTAGTGTATCTCCTCCACACTCAATTCTACATTCTCCTTTTTCTACGTCTCACTTAATTTGCACCAGTTATTAATTTTTACCAAATATTCCTTTTCTTCAACCTTTCTAATATTTTTTTAAATTTTAGTTTCATTCATTCTTCATCTTTTCTTCATGTCCTTTTCTGTTTCTCCTTTATTATGGATGTAGCAGTATCTTAATTGCTTAGTTTGAAAACTCTTTTTTTTGAGAGTCTCATTTTATAAAAAAATTCCATAACTGTATTTGACTATAATGCATAAGTAGGGAAATTTATCTATAAAATCTCTACTTAGAATATGTTTTTTGCTTGTTTGTTTGTTTGTTCCAAATAAACCTTAGTCCTTTTCTTGGCAGGCTTCTCCTTGATTTGGTGGACCAGGAAATCTATTCCTGTGTAACATATGTATCCTAACACCAATCATGTTGAGTCACCTTCTGCTGTATGCTTAAGAAATGTCCTTTTGTTTACTTAGTTAGCATTATTCACCGGCATTTTATTATTTGTGGCTACTGTGAATGGGTTTGTTCCTGTGATTTTATTTTCAGTATGTTTGCCATTGACCCATAAAAAGCCTACTGAATTTTGTGTGTTAGTTTTGTATCTTAACATGACAAGAAGATATTTATTAGCACTAAGTGTTTTTTAGTTCCTTAGATCTTTTTTGTATAAAAACATTATCTTCAAATAGGAATATTTTGATTTCTATTCTTTCCCCTTTTAATTCATTTCTTGTCTTATTGCTCTGTCTAAGACTTCAAACACCAAACTGAATAAGAATGAGGAGACTGGACACCACTGATTTGTTCCTGATGGAAGAGGGAACAGTTGTGTTTTTTCTATGTTTAGCCCTAAGTTGGCTATAGATTTGTTGCATATGGCCTTTGTTGTGTTGAGGTGTGCTCCTCTGTCAAAACCTTTTCATGCTTTTTATAATGAGAGGATGTTGGATTTTGTCAAAGGTTTAGACCTCTGCACTGAAGACTTGAAGACAATAAATCAATTGAGGAAAACTACCAGCAGATGTGGTACCTCCTGTGCTCATGGACTGGCAGGTTAAATATTATGGAAGTGGCCATCCTGCCAAAAACAATCTATAGATTTGGTACAAACCCAATTAATATACCAAGACTCTTCTCTACACTCATATAAAATACAATCCCAAAGTTCATATTGAAGTATATTGAAATAAACAAACAAAACTAACCAAACCTAATTAAAAAAAAAATCCAAACCAAACAACCCAAAGGACAGCAAAAGCAATTCTGAAATGAACAAATACTGCAGGAGTTATCACCATATCTGATTTCAAATTATAATACCGAGCCAAAGTAACCAAAACATCGTGAACATCATGACAATGTCACAAAATTGATCATTGGTATATGATAGAGGACTTAAGTATAACTTCATACAGCTTCAGCTACCTGGGAATTGACAGACAGCAAAAACTGTTCGTGGAAGAAAAAAATAGCACCTGCAACAAATAGTTCTGGGAAATATGAATTTCAATATGTAGAAAATGAATTTGGATCCTTACATCTCACCTTGCACAGAACTCAACTCCAAATGAACTACAGACCTCAACCTAAGACCTAATAAAGCAGCACTAACAGAAACAAGAGTGAACTACAGTTAAATTTACAGGCACAGGCAACTGCTTTCAAAACAGGATATAGGTAGTTAAGGAAATAAGACCAATAGTCAAGAAATTAAATAGCATGACACTAAAAAGATTCTGTACAGGCCAGGTGAGTGAAGAGGCAGCCTGGAGGGAAAAAAGTCTTCTCTACCTACACACTCATAGGGCATTAGTGTATAGAATATATAAAGAGCTCAAAGAGTTGAACACTAAGAAAACAACACGATTCAAAACCAGGCTTTGGGACTGAACACAGAGCTCTCAAAGGAAATGCAAGTGGTTACTAAACACTAAGAAAACCCCGAGTGTTCTACATTCCTAGTTATCAGAGAAATGCTGGCAAAAAGAAAATCCCATCTCACTCCAGTCAGACTGGCAATCATCAGGAATAACCATGACAATAAATGCTGGCACGTGGAAAGGAACATCTGTATGCCTTGTTGGTAGAAGAAACTAGGGCAACCACTCTGGAAACGGTTTTGGAAGGTTCTCCCTCCCAAATTTGAAATAGATCTATCTGTACCATCCCTAGGGGCATGTATCTAAAGGATATTGTATCTTCCTATATTCATGTTCATTGTCACTCTATCACAATAGATAGGAAAAGGAATTGACCTTGATGTTCATCAACTGATGAATGGGTAATAAAACATGGTAGAAGAATGTGTACAAAATGGAATGTTTTTAATCTGTAAATTTGCAGGTAAATTGATCGAACTGTAAAAGTATACTGATTCATGCTCCAAATACAAAGACCACATGTTGTCTTTCATATGAGGGTCCTAACTTTTAAATCTTTTGGTATGTGTATTGAATGTGGAGTACATGTGGAACACAGGAAGCCATTGGTGGGGGTTTAATAGAAAACAGGTAAAATGGAAGTAGAGAGGGGGATACTGGGGACAGGAATAGGTAGTAGAGAGATAAGAATGGAGAGATGAGAGGCAAAGGGAAGGCTTAACCAAATGAAGTGTATACAAAGGAGCTACTTGGGAGTCTATGATCTTGTAATCCAAACAAAATATATGTTTTTTTAAAAAGTAGATAGTAAAGCATATGTGATATGAACGAACAGGGGAAAAATACTGAGAGGTAAAGTGTGGGTGGAGGCAGAAGGTAGAGAAAGGGGAAATGGGAATGGTTGAATATTAAGACATTTTAGAACACCACTAGTTTGCAAGCTAATTAATTTTTTATGCAGAGTTTGACCAGAAGAGCCTCCCATTAGTGAACAATGCTGCTCCCAGAAGACACGGGTTATTATATGAAAATCTCATTGTCATGCTTGGGTTACCTATCTACAAATTATTAGTTACAGAGGCCTCAGAGACAAAACAATAGAGGCCATTGCTACTGCCTTTTGTTATCTGTTGTAACTAGATGGTAAGAGCTTATTGTTGAAGATACCACACACTTTGATTGCAAAATACAGGGAGACCAGTCTTGAACTGACCAGAAAACCTTCCATGATGATAGCTTTCACAGTGCTAGAAGGAACAACGTAGGCACCAGGATGATAAAATACATCAATGGTCTTATCCAGCATGCTATAGTACTAATCTAGGAGGCAGGATATGCTCATGGATGCAATAATAGCAATCATGTTTATGGTTACGATCACCGCCTCTTTTGATTGGATTTGAGGCTCACTTCATAGGAGGCAATTCATGCCTCATACTGTAAACATGGTCAAAACACAGGACCGGGGAAGTAATAGGTCCTAAGGTAGCATCTATTGATGTCATTTTTCTAAATAACAATGATTAAAAAACAATTCTACTTACAATTATATCCATAAACTTGTGCTACCCCCAAGCTTGGTTGGAGAAGCTTATTGCTACAGTGGGTCGTAGTTAATGCAGAGGTGTGTTGTAGTGCTGGGAGTAAATGACCACGTGTGCTCAGCCATAGACTAGAATTTATATGAACCCCTCACCCCGAGGTTCAGGTAACATCTTGTAAGAGGGGATAGGAAAAATGTAAGCAACAGAGGATAGGAGGAGTGCTATGAAATGCTGTCCTCTGGACATGACATGGTTGTTGTAATGGCTATTCTTGGTTATCAATTTGACTATATCTAGAATTGACTATAACCCCAAAGTGGAGGGGCACATCTGTGAGGTACTTTTGCTTAATTTCTAATCCAGATCTTTCAGGTAGGAAGACACACCTTTAATCCTATCCTTTTGAACTGAGAAAATCTGCCTCTAGTCTGGGCCACACTTTCTTCTGGAAGCCTCTATAAGGACATGGAAAAAGGAAACTTGCTCTTTGTCTGATTGTTCTCCTTTCTCTAGCAAATCCATTCCTTCACTGGCATTAAAGCCTACTTCTTCAGGATTTCAGTGTCTACTGAAGACCAGTTGAGACATCCAGTCTCATGGACTGAGCAACTAGGTTCTTGGACTTTCCATTCATAGGCAGCCATTGTTCAATTAGCTGGACCATAGTCTATAAGTCATTCCAATAAATCATATATATTCATATGTACACACACACATGTATGTATGTATGTATGTATGTATGTATGTATGTATGTATGTATACACACATTCTATTCTTTTTATAAATTCTGTAACTCTAGAGAATCCTGGCTAATACAGCTGTTGTACATATGAACTCACTGTAGCTCTGGTTGCCTGCACAAGACCTGCATGAGAGCAAGCCAGTTAAAACTTTCAGCATGGAAAGAAGAGTGGCTTGGAGGTCCTAACACTAGGTGAGGAGCTACTAGCACTTGACGGCTACTAGGTAAGGAGGAGTTGTTTTTATTTTAATAATGGGTTGCTCAGTGTAGCCTTGCCTGTCCTGAAATTCTTTCAGTAGACCAGAGTGGCCTCCAACTCAGAGATCCACCTACCTCTGTCTCCAGAGTGCTGGGATTAAAGGCGTGCCCCACCACTTCCCAGCCTGAGTTGCTTCTCTTTAGGAGTGTGACCACTGGGAGGTTGTCTATACCCAAGTGGATGACAAGGTACTCATGCACACGTGGGCAACATTAATTGGATACAGTAGGTTTGAAATTAAAAACTGTAAAAGGAGTATGTAAAGTTTGAAGGGAAATGTGTTCGGAAGAGTTGGAAATTAGGATTTAGGAATGATCAAGACACATTTATGCATGTGTCAAAGTTTCAGAGAATAAATAAATACTAAAAGAAAAGAGATGGTTCTTGTCCATACTCAAGGAATGGTTATGATTACAAGTGAGGAAGGCCTAGAGTGGTTTCTGGCCCATGATAAAACCACTGTTGCTATCCTCCAGAACTGCCTCTGTTTTGAGTTCTTAAAGACACACACAAAATAGGACTTCAAAAAGACCCTTTGTTTGGGTTAACCTCTGTAATATAACTAATCTTATAGACATTCACCTTTGACTATGTAATCACTCAAATAGTTCACAAATTTCCAAGATTTGAGTTAGTTTTGCTAAACTTAAAAGCACTAGTAGAAAAATGAGTTAGATATTTTTGTCATGATAGCTTTCTTATCCTTAGAACCTGAGATTATATACCAGCTATATTTTTTTCCAGAATACATTTAAATTAGCCCAAATCTCAGATCTCATTTATGTCATTTTGGTTTAAGGTTCTTAGTTAACAGTAGTTAGACTCATAAAGCTAAGGCAAAAACAAAACTACAGCCTAATATATATACATTTTTAAAAAAAGGAATCAAAGGTAGAGTTTCCATTATACATGAAATCTTCATGTTTGAGTGCCCTGTCTGGTTTAATGAAGTTTTGAAAAACCATGATATGGATATTCTGAGCCATAAAACCCAGGGGTTTGTAAAATCCTGTTAACCCAGATTGCATTGTCTTGATAAAAATGCTCTCAGAACTCTTCAAACTTTATTCAGAAAGAACTTCCACAATTTTGGAAGCAGTATATCTAGAAAGATATAGCTTTAATTATCGCTTCTGTGGGGCATAATTGAGAAGAGCTACATGGTGCATTTTTAAGGCTGTCCAAAACAGGTATATATAACAAGAGTAGGTGAGAGAATGTGCAATGCGTTCACAGGATGTATCAGAAAGAATAATCAGAAAGAAAGGTATTTCACACTTAGGATAGAAAAATAGCCTGTCAAGTGATTATTTCAATTTTCAAGGTTGTTATCTCTAAAATATTCTGTGGTGCATATTCATATCGTTATAGGAAGGACATTTGGTTTGGCAGACACATTTCTTGAGTTGAAATAATTCAATCTACTCCAAATTCCTAGCGGCTTGCTGTATGTCCCATATGGCACTTCTGCCAGGCTCCCAAAACCAACTCATCCAAATTTGGACACATTTTCTTTCATCCCCTCTTTCCCCATACTCCTCTTGCCTCTAGCAGTCTCTCTACATGTTGATAGTTCTACTTGGTCAACCGAGCTGGAAAATCTGGCTGTCTCCCTACAACCATTTGGGACCCTTTGCTCATCCTTGGGCAGCCAAGATTCCTGAGCCTGTATGATATTTGGGTAGATTTTCCTGGTAGGCAGCATACCTAATCTGAACTCCAAAATGCTCTAGTGTCTGAATCTTTCTGAACATTCAGGTTTCACAGCATCTTAGCTTGTCAGATTAGCAATGGTCAACATACACTATCCTTTCAGCTCCAGACTTCCTCAAACAAAATTTGTGTGGGAAAATGAATGCTGCTTCTTCAAGGCCCACTTAAATTATCACTATCCCATTGAATGATAATGAATTTCCTAATTAAAATCATGATTCTGTTCTCTGTGACCTCAGAAATCCTTAATTTTATATTTGACCAGTTCTTGCCAATCATATTTTATTAGAATTATAGGTATGCTTCTTTTACCATGCTATACTCTACAATGGTTAGAAGTTGGGTATCAAAACACTTTCATTCTTCAATGTCTAACTACAGTGATGTATGTAAATAGTAATATATGAAAGAATTTGTTGATTGGTTACCTAATATTACATAAATATTCTTTGCCTTCCTTGAAATACAGAAGCTATGCAGGAGAAGTCTAATCATCTTGAATATTTAAAGTATGGAGGAAAAGATTCATTCATTCTTCACTAGCGCCAGATGTTGCAGGCACTGGGCTGGTGTTAGGAAACTGCCTTGCACAACAGACTTGCATAGAGACAGTATTGTTATTCCCATTTTACACTTGCAGATATTGAGAGCCAGAGGTTAAGAGCAGAGGCTCTGGTCAAGTTGTATAGTAAGAGAGAAGAATAAATAAAAACAGGAAAAAGAAAAGAGCAAGAAGGGAAGATGGAAAAGCACCTAAAGTCAAAAAATAAGCAAATAGGATTGTTGAGCAAATATGGAATACTACAGGTGCTCTCTGCCTACCCTTCAAAACAAAGGATAAAAATAAGGAAGAAACAACAGCAATCCCTTGGAATTGTCTGAAGCAGAGTATCAAGGTACAGTGGGCATGTTACAGAGATGGTACAGAGGTTGGAAATACAGTATGGACTTGTAAAGAAGGGTGCTGAGTGCAGGGTATTCACTGTTGCCTCCCATAAGATAGATCATGAGCCAATGGGGACCTTACTTGGAGGGGAGATAACAAGCAGCCTAGAAATTAAAACCTGGTCACATGCATAGTTATTTGGCATTCTCGGCTTTTCTTTAGTGTGCTTTTTCACCTTGCTGATTGCTCCTTGTGATGTACAGAAGCATTCTGGGTTGATGAGATCCAATTTGGTCAGCTTTTGCTGTTGTTCACTGTGATTTCTGGGGTCTTATATTTAAAAGGAAAATATTTCCCACAATAACATCCTGAGGCATACCCCTTGAATTGTCTTGTAACAATTTCATGGTTTGCATGAAAGCCTTACATTTAAGTCTTTGCTCCATCTTGAGTTTAATTTTGTTTGTGACTGGAGAGATAGGATACTTTCTTTTCCCCTTCTCTGTACAGGTACTCAGTTTTCTAATCACCATATATTGAAGAGTCTTTTCTTCCTCAAATGCCTTTCCTCAGGTAATCTGCTGAGATTTTGAAATTAATTTATTGAACTAATTAATTAATTGGTTTATTTATAAGTTCTGTTTTCCATCTCATTGGTCTATCTGTCCATTTTAATGCCAGAGCCATGCTGTTTTGATGACTATTGCTTCACACAATATTTTAAAATAATATATTGTACTACTGCAAATTTGTTCTCTTTTTCATCACATTACTTTGGCTCTTTGAGTCCTTTGGTAAATCTGCAAGTTTTTAGCAGATCTTTTTTTTTTTTTTTTCTGTGAGGAATGTCAGTAGTATTTTGCTAGGAATTGCTTTAAAACTGTAGATCGCATTGAGTAAAAAAAAAAAAAAAATCAACAGTTTAAAAATGTTACTTCTCCTAATACATAACTTGGATTCTATGTCTAATTTTTTTCTGCGTGTTCTTCATTTCTATTTATCAGTATTTTGTAATTCCTACTACAGAAAACATCGACTCCTTGATTACATTTATTCTTATGCATTTTAATTTTATATATCTATCATGAATCAGATTCTTTCACATTTTTCCCTTGCAGGGTTTCCTTATTGAAGTACAAAAGTGCTATTGGGTTTTCTGTGTTCGTTTTATGTCTTGCACATTGAATTCTTTTATCAGCTTAACAGTCTTTGGGTGGAATCTCCAGGTTTCTAACGTAAAGTCATACCATCTATAAATAGGTAAGCCGGCTTGTCTGCAAGTCTCTTCTTTCTTTCTCTAGTCATATCATTCTGGCTAAGAAACCCAAGAGTGTGTTGAGTGGAGTCGTGAAAGTGACCATCCTTGTCTTCACCCACTCAGGACACTATAGGCTGCAGATTTGTTGTCTAGTCCTTATTGGATCTTCATACATTACTTTCCCACAAAACATTTTAGGAATGTTTACTATCATGAAAGAATGTTGAGTTCTAACAAATGGTCTATGGCATTTATTGACAGGATTTTTAATCTTTTATTCTGCTGATAGGTTTATCAGCATGGATATACTGAACTTCTGTGGTACTCTTGGGATGGATCCCCCTTGATTGTGGCCTGTAATCTTCATACTCGTAGGCTTTGTAATATTTTGAAAGTGCTTGGATCAGTTGTTATTAAACGTAATTGTTTTCTTGTTGTGTCTCTGTTTGGTATTGGTATTGGTATAATGCTGGACTCACAAAGACTTAGGGAGGAGTCTTTCAATTTAAACTGTCAAGTAGTTTCAGGAGAATTAGGATTAGGTCTTCTTTAAAAAGTTGGGAAAACTTAGTGATGAACCATGATATTTAGCTTTTCCTTGTTGGGAGAAACTGGTATGCTCAGGCTCAACATTGGTATCTTGCACTGATCACAAATGTATCAATTTCTTCTAGGTTTTTCTATTTGTTGGCATATAATTGTTCACAGCTTCCTTAAGGATCTTCAGTATTTCTATAGTTTCTATTGTGGTGTCTCCTTTTCTACTCTGGTTTTATTTGTATTTTCTCTCTTTTGTCTTGATTAATAAAGTTTTCTTAAGTTTGGTAACCTTTTAAATAGTCACCTATCATGTTACTGATATTTTGTATTATATTTTAAAAATGCATCCATTTATTTGGTCATTTTGTGTGTGTGTGTGTGTGTGTGTGTGTGTGTGTGTGTACAAGACAAGGTACACACTTTTGGAGATCAGAGAAGAATTTGCAGGGGGTAGTTCTCTCCTTCCACCATATGGGTTCCTGATATAAAATTCAGGTCTCCATGCTTGTCAGCAAGAGCCATAACCCACTGAGTTATCTCACTAATACTTGTGTTAGATAGGTTTTTTTTTTTTTTTTTTTTTTTTTTTTTTTTTTTTTTTTTTTTTTTTTTTTTTGGTTTTTGGAGACAGGGTTTCTCTGTGTAGCTTTGCACCTTTCCTGGATCTCACTCTGTAGATCAGGCTGGCCTCGAACTCACAAATATCTGCCACCCAAGTGCTGGGATTAAAGGCATGTGCCACTACCACCTGGCTGTGTTAGATAGTTTTTAAAAATATGTTTTTCTTGATGATTGTACTCCTGGAGCTCCACCTGGGGCCTGGCCGAGGATCTCTGCATCCATTTCCAAGTAGGTATTGGATGAGTTCCTGTAAGAGTGTGAATTGTTGAGACCAAGATTGGAAAAGCACAGGGACAAGTAGCCAAACTAATGGAAACACATGAATTATGAACCAAAAGCTGTGGAGCCCCCAGCTGGATCAGGCCCTCTGGATAAGTGAGACAATTGAATAGCTTGAACTGTTTGGGAGGCATCCAGGCTGTGGGACCCCGACCTGTCCTTAGTGCATGAGCTGGCTGTTTGGAACCTGGGGCTTATGCAGGGACACTTTGCTAAGCCTGTGAGGAGGGGACTGGACCTGCCCGTGCTGAATCCACCAGGTTTAAATTAATCCCCAGGGGAGTCTTGGCCCTGGAGGAGATGGAAATGGAGGTGAGAGGCTGGGGGAAGATAGGGGCAGAGGCGGGAGTGGGGAGGACAGGGGAACCCATGGCGGATGTGTAAAATTAAAAACAAATATAATAGAAAAAGATTTAAAAAATATGTTTTTATTTTTTGAAGTTAAAAATGTAATGACCTCATTTCCCCACTTCTTTTTCTTCCTGTTAACCCCTTCTCTGTATGTCCCTCTTTGCACTATCTCAAGTTCATGATTCCTTTTCGTGTGTGTGTGTGTCTCTCTCTCTCTCTCTCTCTCTCTCTGTGTGTGTGTGTGTGTGTGTGTGTGTGTGTTTTGTTTATATCTGGTCAGGTCTTTCTTTTATGCCATTTGATAAATTATATTATTAATAAAAGTACTTGTGGTATTACTGTCAATCTTCCTCAGGACTGGCTTTTGCTGTCTTGCATAGCTTTCAGTATATTGAGTTTGTATTTTCATTTCTTTAAAAAAATATTCATTTCCGTTTCAATTTCCTCATTGACCTATTGGATATTCAAGAGAATGTTGATTAATTTCCATCTGTCTTCCCAGCTGGTGAAGTTCTTGTTGCTGACTTAGAGTCTCCAGGTTTTCTTGTTATGGTCAGAAAAGATGTATGCTGTGAATTCAGTCATTATAAATTTGTTGAGACACATTTTGTGGCTTACTATATGGTTTATCATGGAATGAGGAGAAGAGAGTACTCACTGTAGTCCAGAGTGAACTGTACTGTAAATACCTATTAGGTCCAAATGGCCTACAGAATAATTTAGCTCTGAGGCTCCTTGTTGATATTTTTGTTTGAGAAGATCTGTCTAGCTGTAAAAGTATGGTGTTGAAATCATCCTCTATAGTCATATTAGAAGCGGTCTCTCTTTTTAGATACAGCGTTTGCTTGATAATATGGAATACCTATGTATTTTTCCATTATTATTATCATCTTCTGTTTTATTGATTCATTTATTATTATTACATATCAACATTTCCCTGAATTCTTTATAGTTTTGGATTTAAATTATTTTTACCTAATTAGTTTTGTTTTCTGTTTGCATAATAATATTTTCCCATCTCACACTCTCAGTATGTGTGTGTATTTATTATCAGAGTGTGGTTCTTTAGGTATTGTGGTTGCGGGATCTGATTCATCATCTACTAAGTCCTTCTGTTTTTTTTTAAATTGGGGTATCTAATATATTTACACTTAAGGTTATTATTGATAAATTAAGATATACTACTATCATTCTGTACAGTTAGTCAAACATCTCAGCATGAACTGCTCAACTGCTTCCAAGGTCCAGAGGAGAACTGGTAAGGTCTCCCATTTTTGTTCATGGAAGCTTCATTTTCCTGTTTCCCATGGTTTCTGATGAATGGGGAGAAATGCTTGTTGGCATCCTGAGACTCTGTGAGCTGAGACAGTCAGTGTCACTCAGATGCTCTTTAAGGCCACAAGAAAGTGGCAAAGATCGTAACTGTTAGGAGCAACTGCCAGGTCCTTCATAGGGCCTGAGTGCATTTGGTTTTAAGATGTCTCCATGTGGCCAGCGTCTGGATGGAAGAGGGTTTGGCATGCTGGGCTCTTTCTCCAAGGCAAGACAACCATCTGCCAGATTACCAAATTCATCCAACTGTAGTTAGAGTTTTCCTGCCTGGCCCAGTCAGGACAAATTTCTCTTACCCGCCAGTCTCACAGTTGCTCAGACCTAACCAAGAAAGCACACAGAAACTTAACATTGTTTAGAAACTGTATGGCTGTGGCAGGCTTCTTGTTATCTACTTCTTCTATCTTAAACTAACCCATTTTTGTTAGTCTATACTTTGCCACATGGCTTGTGGCTTACCAGTGTCTTTACATGTTGCTTCTCATGGCAGCGGCAGGCGGTGTCTCTCCCCAACCTTCTACTTCCCAGAATTCTCTTCTCTCTTGTCCCACCTATACTTCCTGCCTGGCCACTGGCCAATCAGAACTTTATTTACACAGAGCAATATCCACAGCACTTCCCCTTTTCTTTTTTTTTTTTTAAAGGAAGGTTTTAACTTTTACATAGTATAATTACATATAACAAAACAATTATCTAGCAAGAATTACAGGTACAATATTAAAGAAGATATCCTATCTAGCTTATATTTGTGAGTCTAAGGTTTTATATCTAACTTATCTTGTATCATAACTGAAGAAATTATAACTATCTAGTCTTCAACCACATCAAAGACCTCAGAAGGATATAATATTACCTGATTTGTAGTTAGCGTTTTCCTGCCTGGCCCAGTCAGGACAAATCTCTCTCACCCGCCAGTCCCACAGTGGCTCAGAACCAACCAAGTAAACACACAGAAACTTACATTGTTTAGAAACTGTATGGCTGTGGCAGGCTTCTTGTTATCTACTTCTTCTATCTTAAACTAACCCATTTTTGTTAGTCTATACTTTGCCACATGGCTTGTGGCTTACCAGTGTCTTTACATGTTGCTTCTCATGGCAGCGGCAGGCGGTGTCTCTCCCCAACCTTCTACTTCCCAGAATTCTCTTCTCTCTTGTCCCGCCTATACTTCCTGCCTGGCCACTGGCCAATCAGAACTTTATTTACACAGAGCAATATCCACAGCATCCAACAGAGAGGATTATGATTCTGTAGAACTAAATGCTTCAAGTGCCTATTGTATTTGTAGTCTCGACAGCTATCTGAGTAAAAACAATTGAATGACCTGAGGTATTCACAAAAGAAGATAGATTAAATGCTAACAACTCTAAGGCAACATTATTCTTCATTATTAATTATCAAAAATGCACAGTGAGATGGCATCTCACCTCAGTCATATGGTTATTATCAATAATGTAAGAAATGTTCAGGTGTAATGGTGCATGTTTTTAGTCATAGCATGTGAGAGGAAGAGGCAGGCTGATTTCTATGAGTTCTAAGCCAGGCAGGGCTACATAGTGCAACTTTGTCTCAACAAAAACAAAATGCATGAAATAAAAAATGCTGATGAGGGTGTGGAAAATGGAGCTTTTGTGCACATTTGGTAGAACAAATTAGTAAACTCAGTTTTGAGAACAGCAGGAGCTATGTGGAGATTAAAATGTGCTCTAGCAATCCCACTATTAGTAATGCACATGAAGAAATGAAAATCAACGTGTTAAAGAGACATCTAGAGTTCCATCATTATTTCAACACTATTCTTAGTACCAAAGATATGAAATCCATCTGAGTATCCACTATTGATGATTGGAAAAAGTGATTTATACATAAAAACATAATGTTGTTCAGCCAATGCTACTGCACCAATGTGGGTAGATTAGAGGACATTATGATGTGAAATGAATCAGACCCATAAGATATCTACTGAGTTTCTAACTCACATGAAAAAGCCAACAATTTGATCTCATGGCTGGAGAAACAGCACAAGCATAATAACTTGAGTTATTTTCATCCAGGTGTGGTGGTACTACCGGTGCTTGGGAGGTGGAGACAGTACATTTCCTGGGGCTTGTTGGCTCTGACTTGCTGAATTTGCAAGCTCCAGATTCAGTGACAGCTCTTGTCTCCGAAATAAAGTGGAGAAATGACTGAGGGAGACACTCTATGCCATCCTCTGCATCTCTCTATTACAGGTACATGTACATACACATAGGCAAACATAAAGTTGAACTTTAAGGCATAGTGACTAATGGCTACCAGGAGGTACAGGAGAGGTATGAATGGAGAGAGCATCAATGGACATAGAGAGGACTGGTGGATAGGGAGAAATAGATTTTAACATCCTAGAGCTCAGTAGGAAATCTATGCTAGGCAACAATTAATGGAATATTCAAAATAACTACCATAGGGGATTTGAATGTTGCTAACAGAAAGAAATCATGTCAGTCTGCGTTCATAGAGATAACAGTTGCACTGACACCATCATATTGTTTACATGTATGGAAGTCTCACACCATACCCCATAAATAGGTATCATTAGTATATGTTGTCTGAAAATAAAACATATGAGAAATACTTGGTAAACTAAATAACAATTTAGTGAAACAATCACTTTGACTTTAAAACACAGGACTTCTCTAATATGCCAATGGCCACTGGGATTACAGAGTGTTCCTGTTACATGAATCGACTTCCCTTTCTTTCTTCACCCCCAAGAGGGGCAATGGTGTCCCTAAAATTGGTCTTTTCTTGTCATTTTGTGTTAGTCTTGTGACATCTACCACTGATACAGTAACTCTAGAAAGAACCCAAACATTTATACTCAAAAGGCTTGGTGGTCAGAAGTCCAAGATGACTTTTAAGGAACAAAAATTCAAGTTTTAGCAATCCTAGATTCTTCTGGAGGCTCCAGGGGTAAAGTTTGTTGTTTCCTTTGTTTTCTTCCCTCTGGAAACTTCTTGTTTCCCATACATCAGGGCCACAGTGGAACCTCCGACTGTAGCCATGAAGCTTTTGTGTACTGTTGATTTTCCTTTGTCTCTTTTGTTAGGACCCTGGTGATTATATTGGGCTTATTGGGATAATCAAGAATGATCTTCCAATTTCAGGCATCTTAATCATACTTCTGCAGTCCTTTGCCACATGAGGTCAAAGATTCTTGATGTTAGGGATGCAGATACTCTTATAACCTGTTATCTATTGGTGAAAGCAAATTTCTCTTCAGTGTAGTAGTACAAACAGACACTTGATCAGTAATGGGGTTAAATCAGAGAGTTAGAATCCTGTTTACAACTGAGCATCCTAGGCACTTGTTTAAAGTGATGTTTAAACCCAGTGTCACTGTGGAAAGTATCCATTTGTATTTATTGATTTAAAAATTTACTTTACCTTACTTAAAACATAAAGTCAAAAAATCCTCATGGCCATTATAATTTCATAGAAAATGTAATTTTGTGTCATTTAACTCACTTTTCTGCTTTGTTGTCCTTTTAAGATTCAAATAAATGTCCTGTGTTTGAAATAGTCACCTTTCTTCAAAATGTGTATGTTATATTTCTGTCTTCTACCTGAGAGAAGGCAAAATGACTCTCTGTAAGTTCTTCCTTTGTTAGCTTCTTAAAGTGAACTCATCATGGGAGCCACTCATGTGATAGACTGTCAGTTAAAAGACTCAAATGTCAAGATGTTTTTATCAGTCCCATCAACAGTAACTTTCAGACTGAGCAGTTCTCTGTTTATGTCAAATCTTCAGCGTGGATTTTTTTTTTCCCTTCATAAACCAAGAAATTGCTCACACACTAATGCAAACTTCTTTGTCCAGTCATTCACACATCTCATCTCAAATATCCTTCACCTGTTAGTGAAGGCGACGGCATGAATCCTGTGGCTGATGAACACCCATTAGCCCTGAGAAGCAAATATACCCCCTGTGAGCATCCAGCGTGCAATCATAATAGAATTCCATTTTGTGGTTTGTGGAAAAAGAAGTGTTTTAGAACCAGCCCACATGTTTTCAGATTTCATACCAGTACACACTCAGCCTCTAAGCTGCTCACTTGTTTGCTGGCATGTAGCCCGTTTCCACACAAAATTGAAGAGATTACATAAGCAGGATCTAGGTAGTCAGGAAAAGGAATTTATATATTTGAAGCATATGACTTACTGTAGATAGAGAACAAAATATACAGGTAGACATCTCAAATTACTGGGAAACTTTACTTTTAAAGAAAGACTAGAAAGATCAATATATTTCCCTGTACCTTCCAACTTCCTTTTATGAAAATATTTTTTCCATTTAAATATGAATCTGTTCCATAGTTAATAATATAATGACCAATTTTTAAATGTCATGTTTTATTGGTTTTTGTTTGCTTCTTTCGATTTTCTTTTTTTTTTGTTGTTGTTGTTGTTGGGATGTGTGTGTGTGTGTGTGTGTGTGTGTGTGTGTGTGTGTATGTGTTTATGGTTTTTGTTTCTGATTTTATTTTTTGTTTTTTGAAAGAGAGGAAAAGAACATTAAGGTGAGTGGGTTAGGAGGTAGGGAGGATCTGGGGGGGTTGGGGGAGGGGAAACATGATCAAAATATACTGTATAAAATATAATTTTTAGCTAAAAATAAAATATAAATGTCATGTCATCAAACTATTTGGCAGCAAAAACCCATTTAAGATCCATTTTTTTGTGATTACAATGTATTCTTGAATACATAAACTTGATTATCTATATGCTCAAACCCACAGGCATCTGTGAATGAAGAGATAAAGTATATTGATTGGACTGAGGTCCTTCACTGAAATGTAGGTGGCATTCCATCGGTTTATGGTTTCAATGACCTGCTGCAGTTCAAAAATAAAAATAAATAATTAAGAAAACAATTGTTACCTGGAAACGTCTCAAACCTACAGAAAGGTAATCAATTTTTTATCTGTGGCTAGGTGCAGGAAGCCAGTGGTGGATTTTCTGTCCTCACTGTTCTCGTCTTC
The DNA here is from genome assembly GCF_903995425.1 of Onychomys torridus. Lineage (NCBI taxonomy): Eukaryota > Metazoa > Chordata > Mammalia > Rodentia > Cricetidae > Onychomys > Onychomys torridus. The sequence goes on from NC_050459.1 coordinate 42,606,690, forward strand.
TTGTTAAAATATTTAGGGAGCTCCCGTGGGAAACACTATACCTGGATTGAACCTGTTTACATTAGGGAGTGAAGAATTTGCTCTTTGTATCCTGCAGCCACAAACACATCCTTGCCACCTATAGACACTTCCCCTAGAGGGATTCAGGACAGCGTATAATTCTCCTCTGGTGTCTGAACACCCTTCTACTGACTGACTAGAGACACAGGGGTATATGACTCCAAGTCCTAGTCAAATATAATACACGGTCTTGCATCATGTAACATTAATTCCCATTCAGGTGGGAATACACCATTTTGACATCTAGTACTATTTCTAATCGAGGTTTTTTTTTTTTTTTTTTTCTGCCTGAAAAGAAATCCTCCCTAGGAAAATGTAGAAGTGCTCTGATAATTGATAACATGTTTTACCTAATATTACATTAAAATATTTCAAAGCATTTTTCTTTAACTAACTCGCCATGTCCAGGAAAAACAGACTTATTGTTTGAACCTAATCCAAGTGGTAGGAAGGTGATGAAATCAGTCTCTCCTCTAGATGGGATTAGAATTTACCAAGCAAGAAGAGACATACTTTCAAATAGATATAATGCAAGACAAAAATAAAGAGATGGGAAGGAAGAATTGTGAACAAAGAAATATCATCCATGATATAGGAGCCTGCTGAAAACACTTCGTGAAGAAGGAACATTTGTGGTGAGCACAGGTTAACCCTGAATGACCACTGATTGGGCACAAATACTAAGGGCTGGCAGGGCTGTGCGAGCGACATTTCCAAGCAAGAGCAAAGGACTTTATAAACATTATACAAAAAATGAATGGATCACAAGTCTCACGTGTCTACGAGGAAGCATGGGTTTCGATGAATATGGAGGAGCAGATCTCCTAATTCAAAGATTCTTTGACTATGTGATGTGTAGGTTGGCTGTGGGGAAGGCCAGAAGTAGAAGAGATTCATGGTAGAGCTGGGGAGAAAGGATGATCATCGGGTCCAGTTTTTCCGCATGACACTTGTTTGGGGAATGTATGATATGACTGCTGCCGAAACAGCCTTTGGGAGCCTCAATGAAAGGTGGGATTCGTGACCAGATAAAAGAACTTATGAAGCTAAGGTTAGGGATGTTGAGTACTTGCCTAGCATGTAGTAGACCCTGGATTTGGTCCTTAATGGAAGAAAACAAGGACAACAAAGAAAAGAAAAAATAACAGGGATACAGAAAGCTTCCAACTGTTGATCACCAACTGCAGAGCAGGCATGGATTTGAGTTGTTTATATCCATTACGCCATTGCGTTTTATTTACAAATGTTCACATGCATTACTCCATTGCATTTTATTTACAAATGAAGGGAATTTGTTGTAAAAGCCAACTGTTTTCCTTAAAATAACAGTGCAGGTATGCATTGCTTCCATCAGAAAAATCTGAGCGTATTTGGTACTTAGGGCCCAATGTGAACAGAAATCTGATTGTGGCTGGAATCACTTTTATTTTACTGGAGGAGAGATGAGAAGAGAGTAAACTGTTTCTGCAAAGAAGAGAGTGAGATAGGCAGAGTGTCAGGATTAGAAACTTTATTGGGATAATTTCATGTCAACATAAATGTCATCAATGAAAATTAAGAAAGGAAACCAGATGTGAGTGAGTTTAAAAATGGAAACTTCTGTCTCCATATTGCTTCAGAATTAAGCCCCAACTGCATCGCTGCATTGGACTCCGCAGCCGAGCTTCTTCCTCGAGGCTATGCTGCAAATGACTCCCATGTGCACAGGGAGAAACTCATCTCTCAGCCTCAAAAGGTAGGAACCTAGGCTGTCAGGAAGCATACATACTCATACACAAACACTTGCGCATACATGCACGCACATACACGTTCCTACACAAATTTGTTTCTTGGGAAGTTTAATTAAACATTAAAGGTGGAGTAAACCGAAATTCTGAAGAGAATCCACACAGTCTGTGGATCAGGAAAGTCTCCCAGGAGGTCATGACTTTTAGCTTTTAGCTAGCTTTTGAACAAAGGCAGAAGGATGGAGGTCTTGAGGGAAGGCTACAATAGAACCTTCCAGACTGCCTCTGCAAGCATAGTGCATGGCAAAAGGCTTCTGCTGCAGGATGGTAGCACAGCCAAGGTGGTTGTGTCCACTTCAAGAGCAGTGACCAGTGTGTTAACCGGTAGAAATAGAAAATTAGTAGGTAGGAACTGGACCAAAAAAGCAACAACAACAACAAAACCAAAAACCAACCAAACAAACAACAACAACAACAAAAAATGCATGAAGGTTTAAAGGACCTTTTTTTTTTTTTTTTAAATTCAGGGTCTCGGTAATCTAGGCTAGTCTCAAATTTGTAGTTAGCCAGCAAACTCTGGAGTTCCTGACCCTCCTCCCTTTCAAGTAATGGGATTACAGGTTTGTGCTACCACAGCCTACAGGGTATAGATATGTATCTAAATCACAGTGGAAATCCACGTAGTGAATAAAGGATTTTAGGTGGTGATGGTTTTTATTAAGGGATACTGCTATGATCCATTTTTTTTTTTTTTTTTTTTGGCAAATATCAGCAGACAGGAGGATATTTCTGTGGCTACTAAAGGTTGATATTTTATGCTTTGTGATGAAGGCAGGATGAAAGAATGTTGTGGAATATTACTTTAACTGTGTAATGGTGTGTTACATTTGTATATGCTGCAGTTGTTCAATGATGTAAAGATGTGTTACATTTGTATATGCTGCAGTTGCTCAATGATGTAAAGATGTGTTACATTTGTTGCTGCTGCAATTGTTTAATTATGTAAAGATGTGCTGCCATTTTACCTTGCCTGCCTAAGGCACTTGGTTGGTCTAATAAAAAGCTGAATGGCCAATAGCTAGGCAGTAGAGGGATAGGCATGGCTGGTGCAGAGAATGAATGGAAGGAGGATTCTAGGCTCAGGAAGAAGGAGGAGAGAAGGGAAGGAGGAAGAAAGAGAGGGAGACACCCAAGGCCAGCAAGCCAGCCAGCCTCCAGCCATCCAGACATGGAGTATGACATACAGAATGGAAGAAGGGTAAAAAGCCCTGAAGCAAAATGAAGATGAAGAGAAACAGGTTAAATTTAAGCATAAGAGCTGGTGGGATAAGCATAAGCTAAGGCTGAGCATTGGTAATTGATAAGAAGTCTCTGTGTCATGATGTAGGAGCTGGTTGGTGGCCCCAAAGAAATCCCACTACATATCACACCATTTTACAGATGCAGACTGCATATATGGGTATGAGGCTCTCTGGATGGGAGGAGCATAGAGAGAAGCTCACCAGAGGTTTCATCATAGGCTCCCCCATTTCTAACTTCTCTTGCTCCAAAGTCAAGTTCCCATATCCTTCTTAGGTTGTCAGGACCAAGCCTAGGGTTCATTCACCATTATCTCTTGCTCCTCTTCATTTATTTTTACCTGTGTGGGTTTGCCTTTCCCTGTGTATCTGCATGTCGATTCAAAATAAACGGCAATCTGTCACAAATTTGAATTTGAAACCATGCATTTGTAATATATGTGATTTGAAGCCATGTTGTGCGTACCTCAATTTGAATGTCCACACACCTCTCTTTTTTTTTTTTTTAAATCCATTTGTTGCATATTCTCTGAGGTCTGTTCCCTTATTTGTGGCTTTCTGCCCAACTTACATATCTAGAGAAAGCAGTTTTCTTTTTTTCTTTTAGGCGAAGCTTGCAAACCAGGTGGTGTTGGACTGTAGCAGAATTATAGTTTGGTTTTGTTCAAAATTCTGTATTATTTGTCGATTTTTGTGTAAGAATCCAGAAACCCAGTCTCTGAGGAGTAAATATGGCCTCAAGCATCAGCAGGAAACAGGGTCTGTTCTTTGCTTGCCCGCTACTCGCATCTTCCACTAATTTAAATTGTTAGCCTAGTTCCTATAGATGTTGAGCTCAAAGTATAGGTTAGAAAATTCCTACTGAATTAACCAAAATTTAAGCAAAGAGAGTGTGTTGAGTTATTTCTTGCAGGAACGATAAGTGAATTGCTCCAATGTCATAGTCTCAGGGAGTGGAGGAAATGTGTAGTTGGAGTTTTCCTGCCTGGCCCACATTCAGGACAAATCTCTCTCACCCGCCAGTCCCACAGTGGCTCAGACCCAACCAAGAAAGCACACAGAAACTTACATTGTTTAGAAACTGTATGGCCGTGGCAGGCTGCTTGTTATCTACTTCTTCTATCTTAAATTAACCCATTTCTGTTAGTCTATACTTTGTCACATGGCTTGTGGCTTACCAGTGTCTTTACACGTTGCTTCTCATGGCGGCAGCTGGCAGTGTCCCCTCCCAGCCTTCTACTTCCCAGAATTCTCTTCTCTCTTGTCTCGCCTATACTTCCTGCCTGGCCACTGGCCAATCAGAACTTTATTTACACAGAGCGATATCCACAACAGAAATGGAGGCAGGGTGTCATGGAAAGAAGGAGGGAGAGAGTGAGGTTTAGTAGAAGGAGAAACGGATGTCCCATACATCTAATATCTTTGTCCTTAATATAAGCTTTAATTTACAGCCAAAGAAAAAAGGAGGAAGGATAAAAATGCAAACAAACTCTTGAATTAATTACTATAACTTGACTGTAATTTTTGAAGGTGTATAGTTAGCTTGGGGAGGGAAGTTGGACTTGGCTCGAAGGGTATTCAATTGTAGACAAGTGGTTGCAATAGAACTTGAAGGCCTATATATCTGATATTGTAGACTGGCCAATATCTGGTTCCTATGTTAAATAAGAGCAGGTAATTTTAGAATTCTTCCTAACATGTATCTATAAAGCTAAAATTATTTTCTCATCTTCCAAAGGTACAAAAATGCTTTACTCTAATGCTATACCCATGTTAATGATTGACATTTCATACTGCCCCTTGGTGGGTAGAAGAAAAAAATCAACACCTTTATGATATGAAGTAAAAGGCCAGGAGGAATGAAAGTAACTTATTTGATGTTGCTGTGTTGTAATTCTGTTTCCATTCTTGCATAGAATGGATTTAAGGGCTCTGAACCACGGTTTTTAATCTTTGGAAACACACTTTCCAAATGCCTCCTAAGGAGATCAGGTTGTAGAGGGCTAAAAGATATACATAGGTTGTTGTATTAGGAAGCCAAAAGCATGTTCAAAATGCAGGGGTCTTACTGACAATGGAGAGCACAGGACATACATAAAGATGCAGTCTCAGAAAAATCTCAAGTTGCCATGGTTATTGTAGTGATTGACTGGCCTCACTGTGTAGCCCAGGCTAGTTTCAATCCTTCTACCTTAGCCTTCCCATGCTGGGATTCCAGGTGTGTGCCACCATGTCTGGCAAAGTTCAAATACTTTGAAATGTACACTGGACGCCCAAACTAATAACTACAAGATAAACCATTCTAATTCGTACATCAAAGACCTAAACCTGTGTATTTTCTTCCCAGACTCAGTTTCTTGGCCATGTAAATGATGAGCAGAAGAAATACTCTGTTCCAGAATCTTCTATGGATACAACAGGTTTTATGGGAGACAGGGAATTCCAGTGAGTGTAGTTATCGAAAATCTTTATATCCTGTGAGGTTACATTATTCTTTCCATAATGTACTTAGCCACAGACATCTATATAACTTGGCCAGCTTTGGTACTGTTTCCACATTCAGCTCACAGGGACACAAAAGCTATAATGGTACCCATTATAACTACTATTCTTCTCAATTGTGAAGACACAGTGGAGGTGTGAAGATGAAGCCGTGCTTTGATTGGCTGTTAAATTGTGATCAATGAAGAGTATTTGTGCCATAATTTTATACCCACACAAGAATCAGGCATGCTGGTGAAAAGTGAGCATGTGCCATTAAAACTAAAGTGTCTTACTTGGAGAACTAACTGAATTTTCTTTAAGTCAACAGGGCACAACATATGTTACATGTAAAAAACAGAAAGAAGCAAAAAATAAAATCTAGGCATTTTTTTGGTCACTGGGTTAAACAGAATAACTATATTATGAAGTACCAATTCCCAAAGAGAATGGTGATTCATCTCTAAATCATACCTTACTTGTAGTAAGTTATCAGAGGGAACAAATGTTCCTCTTCCCTTTTCACTTAATTGGGGAAGAAATGACAAAGTTCTACTTTTGAGATCAGCGACACTTCCTGGATTGGGCCATAGTATAAATGTTGTTGGCTTTGGGGGTCCACCTGTGGTCATTGTTTCCTATTCTCCTTCCTTTGGACAGCTCTTCAGAATGTAAAAACAAGGTTTATCAAAACAGAAACAGCCTGTAGGTCAGCCTCTGAGGTTCAATTTACAGACTTCTGATTTATATGAATGTGCAAGTTGTGAGATTCAATAAAATTACTGCACACAACTCTTTGGTCTCCTGTGTACTGCATATCTCTATCTACCTGGAAAAGTGACCTGGAAGGTCTCTCTAGGTTTAAGAGCAATGCTTGAAAACAGTGCCCAGGGGCTATCTCTATGACACATGACTGGGGAATAAATAGCCAGTGGTCTTCTTCCTGTCCTGCATCTATGTGGCCTCTTGGGCTTGGGGGAGCCTGCCGCAATTTGCCACTCTCAGACTTTGAAGGCTGTCAGAGAAAGAGAAAACAGCTAAAAGATCTCTTTGCCACAATTCAAAGAGCGCTGAGAAGCCTCTCTTCCAGACTCATACACACTCATTACCAGATCACATCTAATGACTGCATGCCAAGCCAGCATGCCTACCATGATAATTACCTTGTTGTCCAAAGAAGTACTGATTAGAAACCTTCTTTGCTTCATCTGAACTCTAAAACAGATATTTGCCTTTAGAGTGCTGGTATTTTTCTTCTCCGCAGCCTTATTCCAACAGCTGCCTTCTCAGTGCTACTACACTGAGAGGTCATGTTCTGGAAGCGTTACCTTCCATTACCATTAGAAGAATCTACATTGTCTTCATAATAAGAGCAACAACTGATAAGAGCTATTGAGTATCTACTGCAGAGTACTCATCAAATCGTCACAACAATCCATGAGATAGTGTAATTGTGTGTGTGTGAGTGTGTGTGTGTGTGTGAGTGTGTATGTGTGTGTGAGTGTGTATGTGTGTGTGAGTGTGTATGTGTGTGTGAGTGTGTATGTGTGTGTGTGTGAGTGTGTATGTGCGTGTGTGTGAGTGTGTATGTGCGTGTGAGTGTGTATGTGTGTGTGAGTGTGTATGTGCGTGTGAGTGTGTATGTGTGTGTGAGTGTGTATGTGTGTGTGAGTGTGTGTGTATTGCGTGAGTGTGTATGTGTGTGTGTATGTGCGTGTATGTGTGTGAGTGTGTGTGTGTGAGTGTGTATGTGCGTGTGTGTGAGTGTGTATGTGTGAGTGAGTGTGTTTGTGCGCGTGTGAGAGTGTGTATGTGTGTGTATGTGTGTGAGTGTGTATGTGTGTGTGTGAGTGTGTATGTGCGTGTATGTGTGTGAGTGTGTGTGTATGTGCGTGTATGTGCGTGTGTGTGTGTGTATGTGCGTGTGTGTGAGTATGTATGTGTGTATGTGCGTGTATGTGTGTGAGTGTGTATGTGTGTGTGTATGTGCGTGTGTGTGAGTGTGAGTGTGTATGTGTGTGTGTGAGTGTGTATGTGCGTGTGCATGTGCGTGTGCGTGTGTGGGTGTGTGTGTGTGTGTGTGTGTGTGAGAGAGAGAGAGAGAGAGAGAGAGAGAGAGAGAGAGAGAGAAGAGGTTAATATCAGATGTCTTCCTCTATCTATCTCAGTCTTAGTTTTTGGGAGAGGACCTCTCACTAAACTTGGAGGTCATCAATTAGCTAGATGGGCTGGTCAATGAGCTCCAGATATAAGCCTATCACTGTGTCTTGCTATGCCTGGCTTTTAAGAATTCAGGTCCTCCTGTTTACCCAGCAATCATTTTACTAACTCAGCCATCTCCCCAGCTCCAGCAGATATTATCATTTTAATTTTACAGATAAAGGAAGTGAGAACCAAACCAGAGACACCTGAGTTGTTCCCTCTACACCAAATGCATTTTTTTTTCTCTTCTAGAAGTCCCAAGGGCACTCTGGCAAGCTTGAAGTTCTTAGCATTTATTTATTTCACTAACAGTTTTGGCTACAATTTGTTCAACTGCCAATTGTGGTAAAGTCTACATTGTATGTATAGAGGGCCTGGTTATGCCATCATGTGATGTAGAGTGGGCCAACAGGTGGCTCCTCTTTGAATCAGGTCTCCAGCACCATGGTTATTGTTGTTTTGAATCATTTAGTTGTAATCCCTCAAGATTGTAATTACTGCTGTCTCTTGAGGTGAGAGAATCGCTGGCAGTCCTGGGCTTGAGTTTTGGCACTGTGGTAATTGCTTCCGTCAGCAGCCAATCCTGGCAAATGCTCTCCTATTTGCCTGTCTCCCCAGACCACTCCACTCACCTGCATCATCTACTTAGCTCCTGAGGGCTTATGAGTTTGCAACTCCTCATAGACCGTCTGTTTCTGACGTGCTTACCCATATAGAGCACATTGTGTTGTGATTCTTCTGGAAAATGTATGTACCTAGTCAAAGTATGCCATACAAGAGATTTATATCCTGGTAGCATAATTTAATAACCTCCTTGGACTTTCCTTTGTACTCATCTATTATATTATCCCAGGCCTGTGCCAGCTGAGGAAATGTTTGGCGGTATCTTGAGATACCCCACTCACTTGGTTCCTTTAGCACTTTGCATAGCTGCGTCAGCCTCTTACTGTGTACATGACTTAGGCAATGTAGGCCTGCAAATATTTCCTGGTATATCTCATAAAAATTGATAAAAGCAATTGTCAGAAACGATCACACTCTGATTAAATAACTCCACTATTGAGGAATTAGGTACACAATTTAAATGTGGCATAAATGATTTGTTAGCATTTCTGTCAACCGATTGTGGGAGCTTTAAATTGTAGGCGATTCTGTGGAAGTGCCGTCTTGTTTTTGTAAATTGGACAGCAATAGCTTTTTCCTTGAACATATTTGACATTATTCTCGACATTGTTTATGCCGATCACATTTGCTGCAAAGTGCCTATTACTTTATTGCCAAAAATGGCAACACATACTTATTTAGCTTTTTTATTTTAGAATCAGCAGGCTATCATTTGCTTTATTAATCAGATCCAACCTTGAGGATTATAGCCATCAGATTCAAGTTATCTAATTGCTGCTGCTCAGAAACTGAGAAATGAGTAATGCACTTATTCCATCTCTCGTGAGGAATTATTGCTCCTAAGGACATTATATTTGCTATTGGGGAAAGAGAGCCTTTCAACTTACATATTTTTCTATTGATAACCAAAATAAGTGGCTTTCTATTATCACGGAGGGAGTCTGGCTGACCTTTCTTTATGCAACACATGTTCTTCTAATTTTCACATTTTAAAATGCTTTTATTACCCTGTATTTGCAGGGATCTCCCTGGCAGGCACTGTTGTATATGTTATAAAATTAAAACATTTGTTAAGTCATGTGCTATCATTTTATTAGCCCAGTAGAAAAGTCAATATTATGAATTTGATGTCTTTGGATCTACACCAGTGTTGATGGATAATAAAGGCTCAACAAGGCAACATAATATATACTAACCCAAATGTACGAAGAGCAGGGGGAGTGAAAGTCAAAATAAGAAGATCATTCCTTGGAAAACAGAATTGTGCAACTCAATCTGAAACACCAGAGTTACAGCAGCTTGCATTGGTTCTTGACTCTTGTAGAGGATCCCTTTAAACACTGGGACTGTCCAAAGAAAAGGCAAATGGATGCTTTAGTTTCCTAGGGGACACACAAGAGTTGTTTCACAAGCACCATGGTAGCATCCCAGCTGTGCATCTCAGCCTCACTTCAAACCCAAAAGGGTGGGCTCTCCTGCTCAGCTCCAATTCTTGCCCTATTCAAGTGGGCTGGCTGTGCTGTGACTCATCCCAGTTTCCCACTCACAAAATAGGAGGGTCTTTTGACACTTCACTTTTATCCTGACAGCTCAGACGTGCTAGCTTCTGACTCCTAACTGTTGTTACTGTACAGGCTTTCCTGTTTCAAAGTGTGCTTTAGCATTCTTTTAAGAAATTCAGGAAGACAGAAAAGAAAAAGTAAGTGCAGAAAGGGTGCTTTGTATTTTCATCCCCCTTCCTCTGTGAGCCATGGAGTCATCAGAGAAAACACATAGTGGATGCTGCTTTAAAATTTATCCCTAGAGTTACAAAGCACAGATGGGAGTCCTGTCTTACAACCTCCCATTTTCCTCAAATTATTAGTCAGGTTACCTCATGGTTATGCCAGACAGAAGGCTCATATTATAAAGTAGTTATTGTCAGCAACCAAACACATTTACAAGTTATTCATAGTATTATTTATTCATTAAAGCTGAAGGAAGATAGAGAGGTCTAACATGATCAGCTGAAAATACACACTCAGATATTTCAGATGTGCTGTGTTGTGCTTGGTCACAGATTATCCCGATATTTTTTCTTGTTTCTGACTAAATACAAATGCCACAAGAACATAAGTATGATGGGGAAAGATAAGATATTGAGTGTTTGAGCATACATTCATATCAGGTTGTATTTTGCTGAAACTGAATCAGCTATGCCAGGATAGCCTAATACACCAAATCAGCAACTTGTTTTTACGATAGCAAGGCAAAGGGAAATGGAAGGTGCTTGTGTTTGGCTCATGGATCAGGAGCTTTAGCTAGAACCTACAACCCTTTATCTGTTCCAGAAATATTGAAAACTATATTGGCCAATTGAATAATAGGGCCATGTTATTAGTGTCAAAGTAAGGTTCATAATATTTTTCTAGAATTGGGAGGAAAAGCTACACAAAGGAACAAAAAAGATGACTCCTACTTTCCCAGAAAAACAAAACAAAAACAAAACAAAACAAACAAACAAACAAAACCTCTGTGTGACAAAAGGGGGTGTAGTTTGAGATGGGAAGGGCTCATTCCATTGGACATAAGAGTGGTTCTAGGTTGGCGATGAGTTCATTCTCCTCCTTTTGATATTATATAAAAGTAAACAACACCCCCTTCCCAGAAAAAAAAAATTAAAGAAACATAGATTCCCTAAATTATTCAGTGAGAAGAAAAAGGGCAATTTCCTTACTGGCTTTTATGTGACACTAAACTCTTCTGAGATTTAGAAGTGGGTCCATATCTCCAGGTAAAGGTTAAATATAAGTCACTGTACAACAGCCATGCTTCTGCATGAAGGAGACATAGTTTAGCTGAAGTTACCACTGCATATCCAAGATCATTGGTCTCCAGAGATCCAAAAAGCCTTCTCCTTCTTATTTTATAAATGTTATCATGGGTCCAGAATGCATATTGGAGATTCTACCTTGTGCCTCATGGCCAGGCCATCAAGCAATCCTAGTGATGTCATTTGGCTCACTCCCGTACTATGTCCCATCCTCTCTCTTCCTTGGGCCAAACTGCAATGTAAGCGATCATTTCCTTTCCTCGAGCCCACGACAACAACCATCTGTGCTTTTCTCTCTGCCCAGAAGTTCTGCAGGCCAATCTCCCCACGTCTGGATATGGGAAAAGTTTCAAGGGCTTTCTCCAATGTCATCTCACCCTTCATTCCTCCTAAGCCCACAGCTGACAGGCTCTCATCCACCGGACAACACTTGTTTTTCTTGAAGGTCTGTTTTCATTTTGTGTGTGTAGGTGTGTGTCTGTGCACGAACTTGTGGAAGCCAGTAGAGGGGGTGAGACCTCCTTGGGACTAGAGTTTCAGATGGCTCTGTGCAGCCTGAACTTGAAGTGAGCTCTGGGAACCAAACATGGGTCCTCTGGGAAAGCGGCAAGCTCTCTTCACTGGTGAGGTATTGCTTCAGCTCTGACATCACACCTTTTCATCTGTGCTCTTCCTACAGTATGCTGCCCTTTTCACCTGGTCTTTTTGGATGCCATTTCTCTGATTATGTTGTAGGATCATTTAGGTCCCAGAACTAGTAATTTTTACTATATCTTGGATGAATGAAGAGAGAGACTAAGTGGAACATGTGGCCATCAAAAAAAAAAAAAAACATTGGGGCTGAAGAGATGCCTCCAGGGTTAAGAACATTTGTTGCTCTTGCAGAGGAACCAGTTTCAGTCCCCAGCACCCACATGGCAGCTCAAAGTTGTTTGTAAGTCCAGTTCTCAGGTGTCAGACACCAGGTCTACAAAGGATACATAGACATGCATGCAGGCAAATTACCCATACATGTAAAATAAAATAATAAAATAAATCTAAACCCAAAGCAAAGCCTCACTGCTGCACTCAGTACTGATGTGCTCCAGCCTAACCTGCTATGGCAAACATGATCTATTTCAGACTCCATTTATTTCTTTGCCTATATTCAGTCCTTTGCCAAATACCTCAATCCACAGACAACCCATCTCTCTTTCTATCTCCAGGCCTTTCTTCTCTCCTGTGCTATGAAAACTCCATCCTGGATCTCTCTGCTTCCACACTTTGTCCACTGAGTTCATCCATCCTCTGCATTGGTACCAAAGAAATACAAAAAAAAAAAAAAAAAAAAAAAAATCAAACCATGCCGTATCCATGTTATCCATTCCCATGGTTTCCCATCATCTAAAGTTATTTATACATGGCAACTAGTAACCTCTTTGGTACCTCATTTTCTTGTACAAGTTTACCTCCAACTTCTTTTCCCATTTGTCATGTGTAGATTGTACTCACACTTCACTCTCTGTTATTGATTGCCTGACAATGTACACACACACACACACACACACAGAGAGAGAGAGAGAGAGAGACAGAGAGAGAGACAGAGACAGAGAGAGAGAGACAGAGAGAGAGAGACAGAGAGAGAGAGAGAGAGAGAGAGAGAGAGAGAGAGAGAGAGAGAGAGAGAGAGAGAGAGAGAGAGAGAGAGAGAGAGAATGAAATTAAAGGGCAAAGGAAGCATCACTCAGGTTGCTAGAGTATTCAGTGTGGGTGGTAGTGATTGGGCTAGGAGAATAGGAAGACAGAGCCAGAGACCAGCTGCTGAAGGATTTAAGTGGAAAATGATGTGGCAAGGTTCTTTTTGAATTCACATTACTCTAGTAAGTATTTGGATATGAATATAATTGATAACAGGATGGTACATTGATGTCAATAACAATGAGGCAAAATAGATGTTAGCCTATTTAATTAAAGTGAAGAAGTCAGTAAGGAAAGGAGAATGGACAAAGAAAATACTTTCAAGATAAAGTTGACATGGGTTGTTAATTTGGAAAATGAAGAGAGCTTGTCTTTTTGTCTACTATTTACCTTTTAGTTGAAGTACGTGTTTATTGATTACAGAGTCTTGCATATACTAAGCACCAGCAAGGCATAGCCATGAGATTTAACATTGACTTGACCAACTGTTATCAACCACTTTGTTGTGAGTCCACAGCTCAGCCATTGATGTTAGTCGTCCCACAGGAGAGTTGACCAGATGCTGCACACCAAACTCCTATTCATTTAGTCCAAGACTGCTATGGGATTAATGATTCCATCTTCACAGTCATGTGTCTGAGCCCTGATGCCCAATAGGAGTTTTCATTTGAAGGACAGGCCTTCAAGAGCTGAGCAGGTAATGAAGAGCTCATGAATGAGGTTTGTAATCTTATAAGAAGGGACATTAGTGAGCTGGTTTCCCTCTCCTTCCTTTGAAACACTATATCAAAAAGCATATGTCTATAAATGGTGAAGAGGCCACAAAACAGGGAGCTAAAGAGTCAGCACCTTGGTCTTGGTCTGTTCATATGCCAGAACTCTGGGAAATACATTTCTGCTATTTAAACTACCAGATCTATGGCAGGTTTTTCATAGCAGCCTGAATTAAGACAAAAAGAAAAGAATATTGGAAGACAAAGAGATAAACAACAACAAACAGACAAGAGTAGCAACAACTCTTTAAACCACAAGAACAGCCAAATATATAAAGAATTGCTGGTTATTATTGTTGTTGGCTTAAGTGTTAAGCATTGAACCATTTACCAGTCTCAAGTACCGTGTAAACCTGTCAGTGAGTTTCATTGTAACTCCTGGATGTGTTTGCTGGGGATCTGGGTTGTAGATGAGGAGTACAGTTGTGTGCAAAGGTCATGAAAATCATTCTTTCACCAACAAAATTTCCTTTATACAATTTTACCTAAAACTGGAGGAAGTAGCATGTTCTTCAAAGTACTACATAATAAAGAAATTTCAATTTACCGTCCATGAAGGGTTACAATATGTCTTTGAATGTAAGTTTTTCTGAAGGTCCTAAGTATCTGTCATCAGTTAAGTGGCAAAAGAAAATATCTGTCTATCATCAATCTGTCTATCTATCTATCTATCTATCTATCTATCATCTATCTATCTATCATCTGTCTGTCTTCCTACCCATGTATCTTTATATTTACCTATGTCTCTGTATCTATCTATGTTTATCTACACACACACACACACACACACACACACACAGTGACAGAGACAGAGACTTATCCTGCCTCATAAGGAAAAACCAAATCTTGTTATTTGAGATTAACATGAGGGCAACCTGAAGGGCATTGTGTTAAGTTAAATAAAAGAGGCATAGAAAGACAAATCCTATATGGTTTCACGTATGCACAGAATAAAAAAGCAGCTGGCTTCAAGAGACGGGTGCCTCCATGGGTTCAAAGTGAAGTAAAGGGGAGAGCATTAGGCAAAAAGTAGCAAGCTTCCTTGAAGTGGAATGATGGGCTGTCTAGTGATGTGATGCACATTGTGGGGACTAAAGTTAATAATACTGTGTCATCTCTATGAAATTGGCTAAGACAGTAAATTCTAAATGTTTTGAGAACACACAAAGATAACTGTAGGAAGTGATGGGCATGCTAATTACTTTATGATGGTAATCATTTTATAACTGTATATTGATACCAAGATGTACTATAGACATTAAATATAAACAAATTTAGTTTCTCAGTCATACTCCAGGATAAGATGTGAGACAATAAAAATAGTGATGCAAAACACACAAAACTCAGTGATGAAGAGGGCAAGGCACTAAGCATGCTTCTAAGTTCATTTTCCATGCTTCTTTTGTATTTACCACAAAATAAATCAGGACGTTTTTGGATGTTGCCAGGTGTTATTAGTGTGGAAACCCTAAAACAATAGGAGGTGTACAATGTAATAAAAAAAGGACTATGGGGCCAGCCCTAATCATAATCTAAATAATGGGAAATACAATAAAATAAATGAACTGAAAAATACTGAAGACATTCCATAGCATTCCAATTGCAAGAGACGAGTATTGCATTTTTTCAAATGATGTGAGCTTCTCCTGATTCAGATACTAATGCAAGCGCAGCGTTTTCTTCTTTGTATGTATGGGAAAGCGAGCCCTTTTGAGACTTAGAATAGCTTTCAAGACTCCTGATTTAAATTTCAAACTCTTGATCATAGCTGGGCAGCAAAGGTTTTTTTTTTTTTTTTTTTTTTTTTTTTTTTTTTTTTATCTTGGAATTGGAAATTGAGTCCTTTAGCTCTATACCAAGTGATAATATTAAGCATTTTGTTGTATCCACCATGCAAGCTGAGTTCCCCACTGTGCCTTCAAAGCCACAGTGAATGAACCATATTTGGATTTGCTTATCAGAAAGAGACATTTAGAAAGACAATGCACTTGTCCTGCAAGTCCCAGACTCCTGATGCTTTCAGATAGGCCTGTGGAGAGCTGCAAAATGGGCCCTAAAATCAGGCTGACATGGTCGCTTAACAAGCTTCAGTATGCTCTGTAGGCTCAGGGAGTTCTTGGTGTCACCCCACAGGGCTGCTGATGGCAGCCATCATAATTAGAACACATGAATCAAAAACACCAGGTGAAGATTTTGCCTTAGAAGAAAGAAAAGGCAGATGGAGGGAATTACCATGCCCTTTGCCGATTAAGCCCTTTCATGCAGCTGGATCACTGGCCAGCCCTGACTGTGTGAAGGAGGTTGTGGAGCAGGTGACAGAGGCCTCACCCTTCCTACCACCAAGCCTCAGAGTTATGAAGAGACCAGAAAACCTCTTCCCTGTCAGTTCTCTGGAAGGAATTAAACATCGGCCTCTTCCCTCAACATTGGTTAAAACCAGGTACCTATGCTTTTCTTGTCTGTGCTTTTAAATATGGGGGAAAAAACCACAATGGGGCCATGTTTCCATGGGGAGAAGAAAACTTGTCTGTGTGTGAAGGATATGACCTTGAAAGGGATTCACCGAACCCCAACCTTTATGGGCTTTTGATTTTAAAATCTCTCTAACAAAAGCTCTGCCAGGAGAGCTGTTATTACAAAGATGCCTCTCACAGGGAGAAGTGGGTTAATTGCAAGCTCTCCAGGAGAGTTTTGAAAACATGGGCAAATCTAACAAAATGCACTGCGTTGCTCTTGTGGAAAAACAAAAAAAAACAAAACAACAACACAAAAACTACGATGGTGCCACATTAAAAATAGCAAATGTCACAAATAGATGCCATAAAACTAGTAGGAAGAGGCTGTAAGAGATTTCAGATGACTCATAAACAATTCCCCATCTGACCTTGATATGAATACAGACATCCATTAGCGATCAAATTTTCAAACATAATTGCACACTAAGAAATATGTATTTTTTCCTGTATTAATTTATGCTGACAAGGCCTAGTTAAAATGCTGTGATGTGATGTAGACTTGTTTGGGATTTTGTTTTACATCCTATTATATTGTGTTTGAGATTTGGTGAACATAATTCACTTTCAAGACCTAAACAGAAAACTGGGAACAGGCTGAGAGGATCCACACAGCATTGGATGACTTTCGTGGAAACTGAGTTTCTAGTCTGAGCTAATAATAAAAGCTTTGGCAAGATTGTTTATGTTTCTCTACTTGCAATGTTCTTGTTCTAATAAGGGTTACCTTACGGGTAGTTTCCTATCCTAAAAAAATTTAAAGAGAAAAATCACACTAGACGGGTTTGTGATTTAAATAATAACAACAGCACTAGATATACTAACACTAGGATGTTAATAATTTGGGATGATATTATTAAATACAAGATTTGAGACAACAATCTGAATATATCACCAAAATGCTGTAGAGAGCATTGCCCAAACATGCTCATGTCGAGTAGTAGGAGGAATCTTTACTGAGTCCATCAAAGACATTACAGAGAAAATTGCATTTATGTCCACGTGTCCAAAGAGTGGTCATCCCTGGAGGCCACATGGCTTAATTTTGCCTATTAAGTAAATGAATATTCTTTAGAATCCACAGAGTCAAGCAAAAATACAACAGTGCCCATTGTCTACTTTTATTCCAGCACAAGTCAGAATAGACATTTCTCTGTCTGATTTGAGCTTCATTTGGAAGCAATTAACTATTTTATATTAGATATAATAAGGGTCTCCAGTGCATGGACCACATTTGCCTGCATCAGTTGTTTAAGGCTTAATTGAGTAAAATTGCTTTCACACTCAACACGGCTCTAAATGGTAACCCATTCTTGATTGCTGAATACTGTTCCTGCTTTCATTTCTTAAAATGTTCTGGGCAGGTGAAATGAATTAGGATTGAAGGCTAGGAAAAAAATTAGTCATTTCTTTTCTTTTCTTTCTTCTCTTCTGTGTTTTGTATTTGATCAACCAAATTCCAGGAATCAGGGAGGAGAGTAGTTTATGTACTTCTTACAAATATCCCAAGCCTCAAATTTAATTTATATAACTCATTTTTAAAAATATGATTTTTTTGTTTGTTGTTTAGAATTAAATTTTTGCTTTTACAGGAGGGGAGAGCTTCCAAAGTATTAAACCTCAGATGTGAAAAATAGGGAGTGTTTAGATAATTTAGGCATGTAGCCTACCAAAGCAATAAGAACTTTGGAATAAAGAGACCAAGAGAAGCAGATACAAATGTGTATGCAGAAGACTTTTTATTCATGATGGTTTGTTCACTGATAATATATTCTGTGTTACCATAATGAAATCAATTCCTGAGGTGATGTACTGCATGCAGTTTATTTGGCCCATGGTTTGGGTGGGGAGAGTACCAAACAGCTTGGTGCTTGCAGCTTAGCATGTCCCTCTCTGGGTCCCATGGAGGAGAAAGGTAAAGTGAACTTGTCAGTAGGCCTCACACATAAATACCAATGTAGGGGGTGGCCTCGATTTATAAAGATCTTCTTTCTTAAGAGCCAGTCCAATCACATGAAACCTAACCCAGTCCTGAGATATAGCATGAATCCACTCATGAATCTGAAGTCTTTATCATCCAATTATTACCTTCCACCAGGTCCTACCTCTTTAAGGTCCCATTTCTCCAAGGTCCCACCTCTTTCCTGTTGCTACACTGAGGACCCAGCTACAGCATAAGAGTCTCTCTGGGGCACACCACACCCAAACCATGGCACTCACTGTGTAGCTCCTCAATATAATTGCCTTTCCTTCCTACAAAAGCTATCTTCCTTTCTTAAGGATCTCATTATGCCCTGTACTAGCCCCAGTGAAAGCATGTGGCTATTCACCCACATTTTCATAGATATTCCAATTGACTCTCCTGGATGCTGGAGTGCAGAAGTTAGGTTTCCTCATGTTTGAATCCAGGATCAAATAGAAGTTCTGGGTAGAGTGCATAAGGACAGGAAACTTTCTACTAACCTTAGAAACAACTGGGGTATACTTCCTGAGGATCTCTGTTTCCTTACCTCATAGACTTTTATTTAGAATACAGTCTTGTGTGGGACCATTTTTTGATTCTGGATACATCTGAATATTTAATATACTTTTTGAAATACGTTGATATTAAAACTCATGCTTGTGAATCCGTTGAAAATGTCTCTGAAGGCAGGCAGGTGTCCATTCTTCTGTCTTCACTTCCATGCTAAGAAATTGTATCCCCATTTCTATCCACAAGCAATCAATTTCTATATGCATTTCCTCTCCTCTCTTCACAATAAGAGTTCTATTTTGCAGCTTTCCTTGTCTTGACTCTAACCCTCTAACCTTAGAGGATGTTTAATAGCAGCTGATAATGTACACCCAGGCAATTAATTGCTATCATTTGCTTTGATAAAGTATCAATAATAGTACAGGCACAATCTTAAAAACGCTTTTATAAACAGCTTCCCATTTAAAGTTTTCCAAAAATAATCATTTGCCTTGAATGGAGAAAAGGGAGAGCCACTCTATTCAAAAAGAAATTAAACAAACTGACAAAACAAAACCTATAGTCTTTCACACACTCATTACAGAACACTTCACTGACTAGGGATGTATAGGATTTTCCCAAATATAGAGCAGTACTCCAAGGGACACTAGCTGGGTGTCCTGTAATTCAGTTGGACATCAGTGACTGATTATGGTGTTGGTTTTGTCTTCTACCTCACAAAGACTGCCCTTCACTCTGATGACAACATTCAGTAGTAGTGCTTCATATTGACTTTGAAGCACCAGGTATGATTTGAGATTTCTACTGCCACTTCTTGTAATTTATAACCCTTTTGGAATGATGGTTCAATGACTCAGGGAAACACTATGGCTTGATGGTTTATTTATTTTTTTTATTTTTTATTTATTTATTTTTTTGTTTTTCAAGACAGAGTTTCCCTGTGTAGCTTTGCACCTTTCCTGGAACCCAGGCTGGCCTCAAACTCACAGAGATCCACCTTCCTCTGCCTCCCGAGTGCTGGGATAAAAGGCATGTGTCACCACCGCCCGGCTTGATGGTTTATTTTAAAGGACATTCCAGTGCCCACAGGCAGCTGGAAGAAATGGACAGGATGAGGTATTGGGATGTGGGATGGAACTCAAAGATTATATGCCACCTTTTATGACTCCCATGTATTCAATCACCTGAAAGTTCATCTAACTTCTCATCCAGGATTCTGTATGGAGCTTGATTTCTAGCCTCCCACCCCTACTTTCCCTGGAGGTTGGTTGATGTGTCTAAAAGTTTAACTCTCTAACCACTCAGGCTTGTAGGAAAGCAGTTTCATTCCAAGGTACTCTAGGGGCCTCACCTTAAGTCCTGCCTTAGATAAACTTAGGTTTAATCAAATGGAGCCATTATGAGTAAGAAAAGATAACTTGAGCATTCAGCAGTTTCCAAGAATTTAAGGAGCTTGGAACAAAGCCAGGAGCAAGACCAGATGGAGAATTTGCTGTTCCAGTACAACACTCAACAGCATTCTAACAGATCAGGGAGTGCCTGGATATTTATTTCAATACCATCCTTAGTGAGTTAGCATTCACCAGAATGGGGTCTGGTAACTGCCATAGAATTATGCTATGGTAATTTAATTTTTAAACATTTTTAAATAAAAAAACTTTTTTCTTTTTCCTTTTCTTTTTTCTCTCATTCTTTCTTTTTTTAAAAATTTGCACTGCACTGAGAATATTGTGCTAGAACTAGGTGACGTAGCAATTGTTGGTACTGATGCTTCTCCCCATTAACTGCATTTCTCTGGACAATTTTCCTATTCGTAAATTATGGTATTAATGGTAACACCCTCGCATCCAATTGTGAAGAGTAAATGAGGAGAGCCATGTAAAGTGCTGGGATCAGTGTGGCAGAATCTACCAAGTGTTCTGTCAGTGTTTGCCTTGGTGAGAAGGAAGAATATAAAAGAACTACCATTCATTAAGTTCTCAGCTTCCAAGGCAGTACTAAGTAGTTAACATACATTATTAATAACAGTCATCAAGGATCAGAAGCAAATAAGGGGATAATAAGGACTCAGATTTAGATCCATGAAGCTCTCTAGTTAGTGCTTGCATTAATGTAAAGGGGACAAAAGAGCATACCACACAGCAGAGATAATCCTTAATTATTATAACATCCCTCAATAACAAAAAAAAAAAAAAAAAAAAAAAAGATTTTGGTCAATGGAGGGCCCAAAGCCAATTTCCTTCTGAGAGCCCTTGTACACTACACCGTTGCCACAAACTACAATGATTCTTAGATGGTACATGACTATTCAAAGCAGACTTTATTAATCTAGATATTTGGTTAAAGTTTTTGAATACAAAGTTATTTTTCTTTGGGGCACAGGTTTCTTTTTAAATGGAAGAGGTATAATGCTTCTCCTTTGCCTATGGTTGATTGTCTCTTGTGAAACTCATGTTGACATTTGGTTGACAATGCCTTGGTATCGGGAAGTGGAGCCTTTAGAATTCACAGCTGTTTCATGAAGACTAGGTTAATTCTCTTGGTAACAAGTACAATTTGTGTATGGGATAGTCAAAGGGTGTTGTCTTAGACAGGGTTTCTATTGCTATGAAACACCATGACTAAAAAGCAATTTGGGGAAGAAAGGGTTTACATGGCTTATAGTTCCATATCTCTGTTCATCGTTGAAGGAAGTCAGGACAAGAACTCAAGCAGGGCAGGAACCTGGAAGCAGGAGCTAATGTAGAGGGCATGGAGAGGTGCTGCTTACTGGCTTGCTTCTCATAGCTTGCTCAGCCTGCTTTTTTATAGACCCCAGAACCACCAGCCTAGGGATGGCACCCACCCACACTGGGCTGTGCCCTCACCCATCAATTACTTATTAAGAAAATGCCTTACAACAGTCTTGCCTACAGCCTGATTATATGGAGGATTTTCTCAGCTGATGTCCCCACCTTTTGAATAACTCTAGCTTGTGTCAAGTTGATGTAAGACTAGCCAGCATAGGTGTATGTGAGGGGGGTGTAGAAAGAGAAAGAGAGTTGTTAAATATAACATCTCCCCTCCTCTTAATCTCTTCTCTATTTGTCCACATATTCTAACTTCTACCATATTGTTAAGAAACATGAAGCTCTCACCAGACATGGCTGCCAACTTTTGCATTTTCTATCCTCCAGATTGAGACAAAATAAATCACCTTTATTTGTGACTACTCAGTCTTAGCAATCTGTTAAATAAACAGAAAATATAATATTAAGACATCCTTCATACTTGTCTTGGTATGGCCTAAGTATAGGATCCTAAAAATTACATTATAATATCAATGCAGTTTTCCTTTTTTTTCTTTGTTAGAATTCTTAAAGTTTAAGAAACATACGGATTTAAAGGAAGATAAAATTATTCCAAATATTTTGTTTTCTTTCCCTTATACTGGGGTTTTCCTTTTATATATGACTGTGTATATGCAGACTATTTTATTTATACAAGAAAACACTTCAGTTATATTTATTAAAGAGAATTATTTCCTCACTTCCACAGGAAGGCACTGTAAGTCTATTCTACTTTACTCAAAAGAAGTATACGTCTTTGTGTGTTTGATGTACACATGTTCATTATGATGATATGTGTCAATTCAAAGCACAACTATGAATGGTTTTTGCGGGTATGGTATAGTATCTTAGTTACTTTTTCTTTGATTCTGAACCTATGAGAACCAAGTACAAAGGACCTCTAGAAGACAGACAGTACTTGTGGCCGTCTGGGACCTGCAAAGTCTAACTTTGACTATAGATTTTTCACAGGGTTACCATACCACTCTTTTTTATTTCATTTATTAATCTGTCATCTCAGATAAACAGATTTATGTATTGTCCTCCACCTACAGATTTATGTATTACTGTTTTCTCATCTTCTCAAGATCACAGACAATAATATCTCAAAGCCTCCACTTCACATGGATCCTCTTATTCAATATTCAGCTCAGAACTCATCCTCACCTTAAGCCTTTCTGCCTAATTCCTCTTAACTTTTGCTGCTCAGCACTTGGGCACATCCTCTCTGAATTTCCATCCTCATTTTATGCTTTATCATGAAGTAGCATGAATACATTTATTTGAACTTCCATCAAATTATTTCAGGAGTCCATGTTATTTCTCCAATCACATTTTTAATTCCTAAACTCCAGTTGTTGTCTCTTAAGGCCATGACAAAGCAACATATTGCCCACACCTATGATCCAAGTATGTGATTCATCATAGATTTAACAGTGTTAGTTGAGTAAGCTGAAATGGTGGCATGCTGTCTTCACGTGTTTGTAGCATCACAGATGGCCAGTCTCTTGGCCTAAAATGATTCAGCCCTCAAGAGAAACCAGAAGTATTTGCCTAGAAACAGAAGAGAGAGAGCTCTCCTTCCCACCAAATTTCTGAGAAACTGAAAATGTAAATGAATTTTATATCTAGTAATTCTTAGGAAATGAGAAAGAACAAAATGTCAATCGGTGAACATTTTCCAATTCATGTGATGAGGCCAAAGTGTCCACAAACAAAAGCAGAGCAGAGATGACAATGAAACTGCTTCTCAGTCTCTATGTGACAGTAAGACAGAGATGCTATAAATTAAACATAGAAAATTGAAAAAAGAATGTATTAAGTCATTATGATTCAGTACATTCTTCTGTAGGAATTCAAGGAGCATATCAGTTTGGATATTTTATTTTTTGTGACATATCGAAGGGAACAGAAACAAGAATCATATGGTTACCTTTTAAAAATAATATGTGTATGTATGCATGTGTCTGTGTTAGAGTTCAGGACAAAAAGATAGCATCAGATTTCCAGGAACTGGAGATACAGGTGGTTGTGAGTTGTCTGATATGGATACTTGGAACCAAACTCAGGTCCTCTCTGTGGGAGGAGTATGTGCTTCTAACCACTCAGCCATTTCTCCATCTCTACACTCGCTCTTTAATTGATACCGAAGAAGTCTTCCATAAAATGTGCTACTCATTTCTGATTAAAACCAGTAGTTCATTAAGTGATTAAAAACCTAAAATAAAACCATTCCCAGTTAGCGTAAAGAATAGAACAAGAATGGCTGGTACTGTGGCAGTTGCCATTTCATGCTCTGGATGGCCTAGCCAGAATAAGAAAACTACTAAAACATTGAAGCGCAATTATCTGAAAATATTATATATTCATAATGGAATATTATTCACTCAGAAAGAATTTACCAGGTAAAGGGATGTGAGTGGAGAACATCGTGTTAAGTGAAGTGAGTCAGACATAGGAGGAAATGCACTGCATGCATTTGAACGTGGAAGGTTACAAAATTAAAAAGGCCTATGAGGGAAGGATGAACTACTGAGGATGATGGAGGGGAAGACAGAGGAGAGAGAGCAGAGTGGGGAGCAAACATGCCACATGCACACCCCAGGCATCTACAAAAGCATCACACTGCCGTGAATTAACCTGCCATCCACCGTGAGAAATGTTATTAGGAAAAGGGCCATTTAGACAAATGCTTGGGGCAGGGATACATCTGGAAGGGGTTATGAATAGGTTTTTAGCTGTTTGTAAAGTGTGTACACTTGGCTCACTCTCCGTTTTCACAGATACTACATGGATATGAAATATTGACGTTTTCCCCTTATAGAAAAATGGCACGGTATAGAATGTAACCTGAAGGAAGTCGATGGAAGGATAAGTATCATGAAAGACATTTTGAAAATGGCATATGGAGATCTACTGCTATAGAACTTTTTAATGCATTCATGTACACACACACACACACACACACACACACACACACACACTGCGAGAGTGAGTGCAAGAGAGTGAGAAAGGAAGGGGGGGGGAGTTACCTTATAACAGGGTAACACTGCCCCGTAGAAGAAGCTAACCAATAAAACTTCATGTGTGGTGCATAAGTTACTTCTTTAGGATCTGTTGGCCAAGGAGGGCCCATAGAATCCAAAACACTATATTCTGTTGTCATGCTCCAGGGTACCCTCTAGAACTTGATGATAAAACCCTACTGCTGAAGAACCCACATGTTTAGTCAAAGAACATGGACTAAACATCAAGCTCATGCGGACTCAGCTTTACTTTTAGTAGGTATTTTTCACAGTGCTGGAAGGTGCGAGGTAAACTTCTGGAAAATTAAATAAACTATTATATAACCTGACAACATTATCTATCCAAGAAGCTATGGTTAGACCTGTCCTAAGTCCTAGGGGAGAACCTGATTTTAACATGGTGCTATGTGGACATAGTATTAGTATTAACCTGCCCCCCCTAATCACCTACTTTTATACCCATAGATCAATGAATTTCCCACTGCTCAGTGGAGAAGCTTCTAAATTGCAGTAAATTGTGATTAACACAGTGACCCATGACTGGACAAGGCACAGAGAATGAGATACTGCAGAATGCTTAGCCCTCAGGGGAACATTTATGTCACAATCCCCCTTTCTCAAGGCTCAGGGATCATTGCAGAAGACAGGGTGTTAAGACTATAAGCACCTGAGGTGGTCCATCATAAAGGCGTTATTTTTGAGCACAGCAGGGCAGCTGCACAAATGAACTCAGTGGTTGCAACAGCATTCACAAAACCTGTGCAAGCCTAAAGCCAGAACATAAGCCAGCATGGAAAAGAGAGCTGAGCACAATGTGCTATTCTAAGTTATGGAACTATTGACAATTGAAGAGAGAGACAGAGACAGAGAGAGAGAGAGAG
Organism: Onychomys torridus; assembly: GCF_903995425.1. NCBI lineage: Eukaryota > Metazoa > Chordata > Mammalia > Rodentia > Cricetidae > Onychomys > Onychomys torridus. Next base: position 42,632,065 of record NC_050459.1, read on the forward strand.
AGAGAGAGAGAGAGAGAGAGAGAGAGAGAGAGAGAGAGAGAGAGAGAGATTGATTCTTTACAAGTGTAGCCCCTGGTTCAGCTGATCCAGGGGAAGATCACATATCCAATAATATTGGAGCAGCACCAATTGGTCTTGAAGCATCCAAAATAAATGACACATAGGTCATTAGGGAAGGGAGGGTGAATTGGAAAAAAGCTGAGAGATCAGTGAATTAGAGAACGTTGGAGGTGTGGACTGGGAAGTGTTGGGGGGGGTCAAATTAGGGAAGAGTTAGTGGGTAAATTGGGGAAATAGTTGGGGTTGAATTGGAAAAGAATCGGCAGTGTGAATACTATTGTATGATACTCTTAAAGAACTGCTAGAAGGGAAGAGTAAGATGCGTCTTTTAGTAACTTAGTTACTTCATGTTTTGTTACAGTAATAGCAAAGAGACTAGTAGAGATACAGAATCTTGCACTCAAAAGCTATGCCCCAGCATGGCCTTCTAGCATCTCAAGGTTGCAAAGCTTGGACTACATTTCCCAAAATTCCTTCACTGTGTGGTTCTCACAAGAACAGAAAGGGAGAACAAGGAAGAACAGACCATGATAAATGAAGACCACATGAGAACAGGAATAGGCAGACTGCTGGAGAGGTCCCCAGAAATCCACAATGACACATCCACTGTAGACTACTGGCAGTGGTCGAGAGAAATCCTGATCTGACCTAGTCTGGTGTTCAGATGACCAAACACCCTAACAGTCGTGCTGGAACTCTTATCCAATAACTGATGGAAGTGGATGCAGAGATCCTCGGCCAGGCCCCAGGTGGAGCTCCAGGAGTCTAATTGTCGAGAAGGAGGAGGGACTGTAAGAGCGTCATTTGTTGAGACCAAGATTGGAAAAAGCACAGGGACAAATAGCCAATCGAATGGAAGCACACGAATTATGAACCAAAGGCTAGGGAGCCCCCAACTGGATCAGGCCCTCTGGATAAGTGAGCCAATCGAATAGCTTGAAGTGTTTGGGAGGCACCCAGGTAGTGGGACCCGGACCTGTCCTTAGTGCATGAGCTGGCTGTTTGGAACCTTGGGCTTACACAGGGACACTTTGCTCATTCTGGAAGGAGGGGACAGGACCTGCCTGTACTGAATCCACCAGATTTAAATGAATCCCCAGGGGAGTCTTGGCCCTGGAGGAGATGGGAATGGAGGGGAGGGGATGGGCGGAAGGTGTAGGTGGGCGCGGGAGGGGGGAGGACAGGGGGAAACCCATGGCTGATGTGTAGATTAAACACAAATATAATAAATAAAAAAAGGAAAAAAAAAGAAAAAAGAAATGACTAGGAGAGAAGATGCTAAGATTTGGAAGGTACAAATGAAAAGAAAGCATATATTTTGTGAAGAACTTCATGGCTAGAAGAGGAAGACACTCAGAGTGTCCTTGGCTTCTGGCCTTTTCTTTTTCTCTCAATTGCTGGATCATTAGCAGCATTTTACCTTCTTCAGAGCAGAGGAAGGAAAGACATTTATGGACCAATCGCTCATAAACAAGGCAAACAGAGTGCTGAAGCTGAAGCAATGGAACGTGAGGGGGAAGACCGCTGCATCCTGAAGATAATGGGTCAGGCCAGAGAAACAGGACAGGGTCAGAACTGTGACCTGAACAAGATTAAAACAATTATTAGATGAAGAGACAGCAAGCACATCCCCATTTGTAATCTCTGAAAGGGCAGAGGGAACAAAGAAGACATCTAAATGTAGAATTCTTACAGTGAACTTATAAGACTAATTCATTTATTGCAGTAAAATTACATACACTGATACACATGCTTTAATTTATACTGATGAGGAAAGCTTGTGATGTATGAGGCTTTGAGTGTGAAGGATGCTCTAGACTTGATTCCATTATGTTACTGCTGTTTACAATTCACTTGATTTTAAGGAAACTCAGTGTCTATGTGTAAATGGGAGAATAGTTTGTATCAAAAATTGTGTCAGTGTTAAATTAGGTAGTTTAAGTGAAAACCCTTATAAACTGCTATGAGTTGTGTAACCGAGTGCTATAAAAAGGAAACATTTATTCTAAATAGAAAATACAAGTTGTGGGAACAGATACATCATTCTTATGGTTATTGTCAATCTAAGCACAAAAATGAGAAGAAAAGTTTATACTAGGTTATGAGAAAGTATAATAAAATTTAGCTGTATTTAATTACATGTCAACTCTCTTGTTCCCAACTGGTTGTGTTTGGGGCTCTAAAACCATTTCTCCAAGATGGTATATTGACCAAGGGTGATCCTCAAAGAACTGTGGGGCCCTGATAGATTGTGGGTTCAGTGGCATGATACAAAATTGCTACAGTGATCAACATCTGGAGGAAGGCATGCACATCTGTTAAGGACATGTGATATGGAAATCAAAAATTTATACAGGGTCATTAGTGATAGAGGTCAGCACATGTCAGCCCAAATACTCATGGAGATGCTAAGGATGCAGGATCACATTAGCTGATCAAAACCGTGCAGAAAAATATTGGTGCCAACATGAAGAACAGGCAGGTTAGAGGGTAAAATGGTAGATGTGAATTTATGATTGCCCTATGGGGTATCCTCTTAGCCAGGATTTATTGATGTCCACTGGGATCCACCTGGAGAGAAATCCACCATCTATATTTGGATGGTATCTTTATGCTCTCTCGTTTGATGTTTTTGTAAGTTGGTAGAAAATACTTGAAAGGCTTATTAAATCTCCCAATATCATTATGTCAAATGAGGCAATTAATCTATTTTGGTGACAAACCCAGATTCCAAAATGACGCCAATGAGGGAGACCTGCCCTCTTTTTCCCCCAGGGTATTCTTGAGGAAGGAGAAGTGAGAAGTATGTAGATAAAAATATAGAGGAGAGAGACAGTTAGAAACACAGGATAGCTCGGAAGGGCCTGTTCAAAACCTACCAGCCCCTTCTGTCTCTACTAAAGGGCTTTTAAATGAATGCCAAAGGGTGTAGCAAATGACCTCCCCTCAGCACAGCCAAATGCAGACAATCCCAGACACCTGGTGACCGTGCATGTGGTCAAGCCATCCCCTAACGCAGCCCTGCTGTATAAAGCAAGTGCAGATCTCACTAGAAAGCCTTTGTGGGCTCCCATACACCAACCAGCTGAGAGTTTGAGATATGATAATAAGATGAAATCTAAGTGGCATGCATATATCACTCTTTGCTTGGAAGGAAGGAATCCCCCCCCAAATGAAAATTAGAATCTCCCACACAATAGAGAACAGGGTGACTAGGTGGCTATGAAGGAAGGATACACTTTGACTCAGAAGCATTTAATGAGAGTTTTTGTGGAGAAAAATCAGAGGTGTCAACTGATGTGATCCCCAGAATAATCAGGTGATGTGCGTGGTAGAAGGTCAATGTCCAGTGCATGAGAAGACATTGTTTTAGCTCAGGAATGCCTGCTTCCATCAAGAGCTCTCATTCTTGTTTATAGTTCTAAGTACTGAAAATTATTGAGACGCCACTGGGAATAAGACCTCTGCCAAGAGATTTTCCCATTTTTGGGTGAGTGTGGTGGTCCATGCCCTTAATTCTAGCACTCAAAGGCAGAGGCGGGAAAGTATCTGCATGTTTGACAACAGCCTGTTCTACATAGTGAGATCCACACTAGCCAGGGATATATAGTGTAATACTTCCTCAAACAAACAAACACCAACAACATCAACAATGAGAAAACCCATTTCTTTTTTTTTAGCATATAGGGGTTATCCACAAATATAGCCAAAAAAAAGTTAACAGGTTATAGGTATATGCAGGCAGGTTTAGGGTTAATGTAAGGAGAGGCTTAATGTGCATTTATGACTTGGAGTACAACAGAGGAAATTCAAGCTAGGATGTGGATAGGATATACACAAACTGCTCCTTAGAACTGAAAACCATATCCTAAAATCATGGTTTCTTGAAGCACTTTGCAAGTTTGTGGTGGTGGGGGGGGGGCAGGACTCAGAGATGGGTAAAATTACCTAAGAGGAACATGACATCTGCTAGGAGAAAAAAAAAAAAAATTAACTACAGCAAGCCCAGCTGATGGAAAGTCACAGGTCTTCAGGTCACATCCAAGTGTAAATGACTAATTCTTTCCTGGTAGAATGGAGGGCCCTTTACTTCCTCTTCCAAGCTAAGGACTTTCCATCTCAACATCCTTGAAACTTGGCACCAAAACCAGCAACCGATTTAAACCCGGGAGGCTTGTGTGTGTGGTGTTTGCAGCATGGGAAAGTGGAAGGTAGCTTTTACCTCTCAGTTTTGTAGATTCATACATAGCCCACCCTCAATGATAGCCAGGCTTTGATGTCAATTGCAGCCAAAACTAATAGGATCCTGGGGTAGAGAAATAGGAGCACATTCTATAAAGCTGCAACTCACTCTACTGCTATTGGTCATGTCTCAAGAGTTCCAAGACCAATTTAGGACTCCACAGAGTAAAGGGAAGTAAGCAATTTTCAGTCTGTCTGGTGTTGAGGGAGAAAAAAAAACGAAATGCTTCTTGATACAAGGAGTCCTTGAGGGCTAAGGAGTGAGATTTAACCCAGAGAAGCGGAAGTTCAGGGTAGGAAAGCATGCGAGCGTTGGGAAGCAGCTCTTGTCTGTGTCCTTGAGGGCACCGGAGAGACGAACCTAACAGACCTGAAGTGGAAAACTTTCTCTGAAGCCCTTGGTCTCTCAGTGTCTCTGAGATAATGAAATGTGTCACCAGGGAAGTTGAACTAATCTACTTATCTGGAGGTTTTAAGGAACACCACAGATGTTCTCTGCCAGATGACCTCATGATACCTTGTTCTGCACTGCAACACAATCAGGTGAGAAATCAGAGGGCATGTGGAATGCAAAGTAGGTCCACTTTGGAAAAACAATCCCAGTGTGTGGTGAACCGGCTGGGGAGGGTGTGACTCCATTGAGTTTCTCAAAAATAGAATCTCCAGGGCCCTGATGGTTATAATTTTAGTATCTAAAAAGTGATTTGTCCTTCTCAAAAAGTCAAAGCTGAATATTTTTATCATCATTGCCAAACCCAGGAAGTATGTTGATGCAAGTGCTAGATTCTTCTGTGAAACTGAACTAGGTGTAGCTGCTTCTGCATTTTAAATTTTATGACAAATTAAGAATTTTTAAAAGTCGAAGTATCATTTCATATTGAGGAACGGAGCATCAGTAAGAGCACTCAATCTTTCCTAACAGGTGAATTATGTAGTTTAAAAACATTTCCTAGTTTAAAATTTTTATTTGGTACAATCATATTATCAATTATTTTCCTGGTAAAATAACTATAACACAGATGATATTGTGCGAATAATTGCACCCAAATCAATGTGATCTTAAATACAATAATCTTAGGGCCTGTGTAAAACTCAGCACTACATTTTGATACCTGGCTATGTTTTCTTGCTTAAAGAATGTGGGAAAATGACATGAGAATACTAGCCTTGACAATTTGTACATGGGTGGGCATTGACGAAGGTGTGTGGAGCGTCATTATACTCAGAGAGAACAGCTTGGTAAATGATTCTTCCAGCTGTACATCCAAACCTTGCTTTCCAAAGTGTAGTCTGGCACCACTGGGAGCTTGTTGGAAATGCAGACTCTCAGGTTTACTGGGCCAGAAGCTGTGCTGTGAAAAAGACACTCCATTGATCTGTCCCCACACTTGCATTTTAGAGGCCTTACACTCCATGACTCTTGCAACTGCATAGGAATTGAGAACTGATGCCTAGTCAAAAAAGGGCCAAGATACAGTGTGCCTGCTGTGCATGTCTGAAGGGAAGATTGAGCTGTATTTTTACACAATGGAGTGTTTTTATCATTGTCACTGGCCATTATGATAACCCATATCACAGGAAAACTTCTCATATACTGAGGGTACCTTTTCACTCACAATTTTTCTCTACCTTTGGGAATCATTGGCCAAATCATATGTTCTAAAGCAAACAAAACATAACATATAACAGATATACTTCACATTGCATTCTCACATATCAATTGCTTCTTTTTTAAAATTGAAAGTAGACTTTTTCCATATGATATATTCTGATTATGATTTTCCTTCCCCAAGCTCCTCCCAGATTTTCCCTACTTCCCCACTCACCCAAATCCACACCCTTTCTTTCTCTCTCTCATTAGAAGACAATCAGGCAACTAAACTAATCATAATTAATAGTGATTTTTCATTGTAATAATAATATAAAATAGGATAAAATAAAAACAGAGATATCTCTGCTATTTAAAGTTAGGCTCACACTCAAAATATCAATCACTCTTGACTAACACAACTTTTCACCATTCACATAACTTCTGTTTCCACAGGTCCACCTAACACTGTCTAAAAAAATATTTTTATTTTATAATTAACTTAATTTCACATATCAGCCACGGATTCCTCTGTCCTCCGTCCTCCTTCCCTTACCCCCCCCCCTCCAAATCTACCCCCAATTCCCACCTCCTCCAAGTCAAGGCACATGGAATTCCTATTTTCTTCTCTATACCTGTGGAAGAATTTGCATTTTAAAAAAGACACACATTGTGTTGCCACAATATACCATTTATTACACATAAGATCTCTGAAGATCCATGGGCCTGCATTAAATCCCTGTTCTTTCCTAGTGCAGTGGTCATGGCTGAGTTTTTTAATCAGGTGGAATTTTGTTTTATCTACATTAAATATGGAAAGCATTGGTTTCTCTGCCAAACAGTCAGTTCTGAAATCATACAAGAAACATTATACAGACTGAACAAATTATATTTAGGAGTGTGTGTGTGTGTGTGTATGTGTGTGTGTGTGTGTGTGTGTGTGTATCTATAGGCATGCAATAACATTTAGTGAAAAAGGAAACCATGAATTTGATGGAGATTGGAGAGGGGCTTATAAAAGAGTTTTGAGGAAGGAAAGAAAAGTTAGAAATGTAATTAAATTATAACTTTAAAAAGAAAATGAGCTGGAGGAGGATCAATGAATTGATGATTAGAGACTATAAAGTACAAAATATTTGAATCAATTTATTTATAGCTAGATGTGAACATATCTAGTAGGTTTATCAGATATTTAATATTTTAATCAATTTACAAATCATCAAATTTTAGAATCAGACTTTAAAAATAGTTATAAATAACTTTTACAAAGTCCTATCTACAGTTTGACTTCTTGTTAGGATATTACTGAGTCCTCTGAGGACTAAGCCCTTATCCTTGTCTTGTTGATGATAAGAGATACCGAGAAAGAAAGGAACCCAAATCACCCACATGCTAGCAAGTAGTTTAGACAGGATTTGACACCAGTTTCATAATCCCAAAGTTTCATTATTACGTGCAGCAACTCCTTTGCCAGGGTTCAAGGCAATTTTTAGTTATTAGCATAGGCTAAGTCATGTGACTACTGCTTGGATGCTTTTCCTAGGAGATTCTCCATCAAAGTTCAGTTAGGCTCTATATACAAATCTTCCAAAGTTAATGAATGGGGATGACTTAAGTGAACTTAAAATGGAAATTACTTATAAAACTCTCAATTTTAGAATGAAATTTATATACTAAAAACAAATAAACACTCTTTGGTATAGGAGAGGGAAAGCCTTTGAAAACACAGACTAAGTTTCATCCAAGGTCATTATCTAGAAAGCTTCCAAATGTTCAAAAGAGAGAAAGATTTCTAACCCAGGCTTTAAAAAGGAAAGGAAGTAGAAATCAAGTAAATGAGATATGGCAAGATGTCTCTTGTTCATTAGACACTTTATGTTTTGCAGTTGCTGTATTTAATTGCCTATAAGATTATGAAAACATTCAGGCCCATAAATATTTTATGTCTCCTGCTATCACATTGTAATAAATCAAATGATACTTGTATCTTTGATAGGAATATAGTCAACCTAGTAATAAAAGCATATTTATGAATAACTTTTGGTGTGGTAGGAAAAACATGTAACATTTCATAAACAAAAATTGAAGTAGACTTGTACTATCATATCACACTAATAAAGAATAAAACTTAAGTACTATAATAAATTGGCATTGGATTGATCTAGATTCTTTTCTGCTTTTACTTGTTTATTATGCATTTTACACATAAATACGATGCTTTGATCAAGTATATAAAGAGCTCCTCATTGCTGAGTAACTGTTACTTTGCCTTTAGGGTACCAGTCATTCTCAAAAGTCCATAAGTAAATAATCTAAAGGTATTAGATACAAATTCTTTCAGTATATAATAATTAAAAATCAGTAAAGAGATTTGAAATTGTGGACTGAAGAGCTAATTTTGAGGAATTGTCCAGTACTCTGTAAGATGTTCAGTGTTGGTAATGGATTCTACATCCTATAGAGAGGCATAGCCCCTAGCTTCTCCAGTTCTTGATAAACCAATATATACATAGAGTATATGTATAGTTATGTAATATATACATATATTATATGTATATCTAATATATACAATATATGTATATATGTTTGGATAATGTTTCCAAATGGTGTAGGAAGGAAAAAAAATAACCTGCCTCTTGTGGCAAACTATTGTTTAAGGCAATGATTTATAGAGTTTTTATTTATAAAAAATTGTATTTTATATTAACTGTCTAAAACTACCTTAAATTATCTTTACATTTATTAGCCTTTTAATTCACATTTGCCTATCATCAGACAAAGGTTGGAATTGTCTCCTCATATTTTCCAATTGACTAGGCATTTGTTTTTTCATAGGAGTTGAAATTTTTGCTTGTACTAACTTAATAGACAATGTAGATGTTTTCCTTCTATCTAAAGATGCCTAATCACCTTCTGAGCCTTATTTTCTTGTCTTTCTAATTAGGCCAATGTGATTCTCCTTTTCCTGTTTGAGTCAATAGATGATGCATATGCATGTCTTGAAAATAAGCACTTTTCTAATTGTTCAAAGATATCAGGGTACATGCTGCTCATGCAGAGGACTTCTCCAGGCATCTTTGTGGCTACTAACAACTATTGGCAACCCCAGTTCCATGGGATCCAACATTTTCTTTTGGTTCTGTGGCCAAGAACACACACAATACACATAAAAACACTTATTCATATAAAAATCTTTTTAAGAACATAAATATGACTATTTAAAAATTTTTTTTGTATTGTTGAAAAACCAATGCCCAGGCCAGTGTTACTTAAAAATGTCATTCATAACTCTCATCCAATAACTGATGGAAGTGGATGCAGTGATCCTTTTGTTGAGAGAGTCCAATTGTCGAGAAAGAGGAGGGACTGTAAGAGTGTGAATTGTTGAGACCAAGATTGGAGAGGCACAGGGACAAATAGCCAAACGAATGGAAACACATGAATTATGAACCAAAGGCTGGGGAGCTCCCATCTGGATCAGGCCCTCTGGATAAGTGAGACAATTGAATAGCTTGAACTGTTTGGGAGGCACCCAGGCAGTGGGATCAGGACCTGTCCTTAGTGCATGAGCTGGCTGTTTGGAACCTTGGGCTTACACAGGAACACTTTGCTCAGCCTGGATGGGGACTGGACCTGCCTGTACTGAATCCATCAGGTTTAAATGAATCCCCAGGGGAGTCTTGGCCCTGGAGGAGATAGGAATGGAGGGGAGAGGCTGGGAGGTAGGTGGGGGGGGGGGCGGGAGGGGGGAAAATGTCATCCATAAGCATGCCCCTACCACCATCACTGAATTTCCTGAAATACTTGTCATTATTATTGTTGATTCTCTTCTTGATTTACAAAGGGAGACTTTAGAAGAGGAACCAGCACCCCACAGTTTAATAAGCCACTGCCAGGTTATTAGCCCCTTTAACTCAACATCAACTGATAGAACCATAGAGACCAAAAAGGAAACGTGTGATGGAATTTGCTTGTTTAGTGGAAGTTAAGTTTTAATTATTTCTGTACCTAAAGTGCATTAGTGGCCTTTACACCTTGCAAGTAACCAATGGTTGTCTAATTGGACTTGATGCCCACTCAACAGGAAGGATATCATGCCTGGTACTATAAAACTAGCCAACTACCAGTGTCTAGTGAGATCATAGAGATTAGTTAGAGGAAAACTGAATACAGCTACTTTTTAAACCTACATAATTCCAACCTACATTCGAAATACTTATTCTTATGCCCACAGATAAATGTAGTTTTCACTCTGCATTAAAGGGGCTTCCTTTTGCAATAGACAGATACCACTGCAGAAAGCTACAATTAGTAAAAACACGGTTGATAACTGACTGTGACATGCCCAGCCCCATCTACAATAGAACACCCACACTTAAGTCTCTGGGAACATATCAGAACAGAGGGAGGAAAGATTGGAAGAGCTAGAGGGCCTGGAAGTCTGCTGGGATGTTTTATGTTCTAGATATGACAGAGAAGCTACATTCACAGAGTCCCAACAATATTGACACCTAAACAAGGCCTGAAAAATTATACCACCCGTTGGCATACAAAAATTTCAAGAGGCTCTGCCCCTAGACAAAGAGCTACAGGTAATTAATTCATGATTTCTAAGAGAGAGAATATTAGTCTTCTCTAGGGATGAGCCCCCTAATTGATTAGCCAATAACAAAAGGTCAGCCCTAAAATATATATACATACAAGCAACGCTGAATGGACTCAATAAGTTGTATTTATTTATGTATTTATTCATCTACATAATAAGTTATAATTAAAGAAAAAGAGACCATGAATTTTAGAGGGAGCAAGGAGAGTATGGGAATAGTCGAAGGGAGATAGGGAATGTGAAAATTATGTGATTATATTTCAATTAAAAACAAAATGAATAAAAAGCAGATTCATGGAAAGACTTAGGTGGAAGCCACTGTTCTTACCCCTAGTGGGCCAGAACTTCACAGTGAGGATGCAAAACACTCGTCATGTTTTGAGACATGACACTACCTCTGGGGTCTGAATGAAGCTCTTGAACCCAGGGAGGAACATCCTAGCATCAATTGAACAGCTGGATTCTTCCCATTAGGATCATAAAACCACGTTTCTTCCTGATATAAATTCAGTAGATCACTTTCCTCTGTTCAGAACGGAAGCTGCTTTAACAAAGTATTCCTGAAAAATACACTCCTTGACTCCCTGCTTGTCCTCTTTATTTTGGTATCTACATAACCTGACATTTTATAAGAGCCAAATGCATGTATGTGTGCTAAATGTAGTCATCCCTCTTCTGCACTGTACAGCTTCTTTAAATTACAAGAGATAATAAAATTGATAGCATATATTTTCCTTTCTTTTTCTCCTCTCCAAGATTGCAGCTGTACTTCATGTTGGCAGTGATGTTTGGGAGTTTAAACTGAACATAATTTCACATCCTCTGTGAAATAAGTATGTATCTGTTGTGTCTAGTTATTTATGTATTTTTCAACTCTCACTGATGGCTGAAGGAGGCTTAACAGTATATTATAATGATTTGACTTGAAAGTAGCTCACTGTTTTTTCCCCAAAGTCATTGCCTCTTCTTGAATCACCATTTGTTAAGTCACTTAAATAATATTATTCTGTATGTAGCAACCTATTGAGATTTTCTCTTTTATTCTTCATTCATGGAATCGGAGATTCGTGAGGGGTAATCATTCATATCGATATGGTAATCTTAGGGATGCTTCATTTATTTTCAAATGAACAAGAGTGAAGTGATTCTTTATGAAATAAGAAATAGTCCCACTTTTCCATTATTATACTCAGAAGACCTCATATCACAGCTCCTGCTTTGTGAGTTTCTACATATATCAACTTCATACATAAGACATAACATGTTCCAAGCGATCAGACCACAAAATCAAACAAAAAGTTCTCTCCCAGAAGTGGTGGTACACTGAAGTAGAACAGTCACCATTTTGAAAACAGCTTGGGCTATATAGCAAGATAAATAATAAGCAAAAAGATATGTATGTATTTTGTCTCAAAATAAACAAAAAATCTGTATGTATCACTTATAAAGATCAATGTCAGACAGAAAAAAAACCAGAAAATAAAGAGACAAAACTAACAAATTTTAGGCATTGATCTCTGCATCAAATAGTATTGGGGAAAATTAAGAATTGCTAAGGTGTGTGATTTTTTTTTTTTAAGAATGCCGTAGACAGATTGAAATAAAATTTTTTTAAAAATTCATTTTTGACAGGGTCTCACTAGGTAACTTAGTTGGCCTAGAACTCACTATGTAGACCAAGCTGGACTTGAACTCACTGAGATCTCTGCCTGTCTTTGCCTTTTGAATGCTGGAATAAAAGATGTGTACTACCAAATATGGACTGGGAAAAATAATCACTTTAATTTTTGAGACAGGATCTCAGTATGTAGACGTGGCTGTCTTGAAACTCATCCTAATCAGGATGGCCTTGAGCTGATAGAGAAATGACTCCCTCTGCCTTCAGAGCTCTGGGATTAAGGGTGTGCAAGCCACACCCAGCTTTGTGAAAAAAAAATCCACTTTTAAGCAAAATAGTGATTCTGTATCATAGCCAAAGCCACATATTCACACTAATTATCTAATTATTCATAAATTTTAGATAAACATGCATGTGGGATGTGTGGAGGCCCACAAAGGTTTCCTAGTGAGATCTGAGCTTACTTTACCCAGCAGAGCTGCATTAGAGGAATGTTTGACCATGCACATGGTTACTAGGTGATTGGAAGGTTCTACACCTGGCTGAGCTGGGGGTAGGTTTTTACTCTACCCCTTGGCATTCCTATAAATAGCTCTTTAAAAGAGACAGAGGGGGCTGGTGGATAATGGCCCAGGCTCTTCCCAAACTATCCCATGTTTCTATCTGTCTCTCTCCCCTCTATCCCTCTACTTCTATATTTCTACTTAATGCTCTTATCCCTCTCTCCTCAAGAGTTCCCTGTCATAAGATTGTGGGAGCTGATCTCCCACAGGAATGGTTTCTGAAAAGTAATTCTTACCATGTTGAAAAGGTAAGTAAATAATTACTGATTTACAAACACAACAGCTAGGGGATGACCAGACAAAAAACTAAAGTTCAAAGGCAATTAATTATTCAAAACATAGACATTCTGGAGTTAATATCTTGATTTTTATTATTCTTGGTAGTTTTAAATAATCCCAAATCACTGTTTCCTGCAACCTCATTGTAGGATAATTGATGCCATGAAGACAAAAAGTACATAAAGTCCTTTTAGGATCGACTCATTTCATGATGCCTGTCCACTATCATGAATCTCTGTCTTTCTCTCTCTGTTTCACTCTGTTAGTGCCTTTAAAAATCATTATTAGGTCAGTTTAAATGTGTTAATGTGAAGTTCTTATTTTATAGTAAAGATGAATAAAATCCTCATTTGAATTTTCCACTTGAAAACTATTCCTTTTATAAGAGTGAAACGTTAGAATACAGCCTCGGGTCAAGTCAGGATTGTTGACTGCATGTACTCAGTTCTATAACCAAGGAAACTGCATAATGACAATTACTCATTTATATTCTTCAGTGGGACAAATCACCTCTAGGCGTCAAACCCCGGTTCTATAGAAAGTCATATTCAAAATGATCTATAGCAGTTCTGCCAATATGTACATCAACATGCTCTTTGTTTTCATGGAAGTTGCAACAATTTAATGAAAACTCAAATTAATGTTCCAAAATTAAATATTCCAAGAATAGACAGTAACTTGATTTTTCCATATAAGTTTGACTTTGGTTTTGAATTAACTGGAGCTAGTGCTAAAAGGGATATTAATCATGTAAGACAGGATTGTCGAATTTTTTTTATGGATTACATATTATTTTAGGATTTATAGGGCAAACAGTATCTGTTGTGGTTCTTCAATGCTGAAAATGTAACAGAAAGGAAACACACACATAAGTAATAAAAGTGGCTCTGTTCCATTAAGATGATTTGCATATATGGAAACTGGAACACCATCTAATTCTCACATGTTCCAAAGTATTGTTTTTCTCTTGACTTTTTTTAAAACTTGTAAAAATGATTTTGAAGGTTCTTAGCTCATGGGCCATAGTAAAGCAGATAATTGGGGCAGATATGGCTCAAGTCATAGTTTGGGGACTCTTTATTAGAAAAGTATACAAATGGCCTCATAGTCATTCATCAATGTTGTGTTGACAATTCCATTGACATAGCAGATAATGAGTGTGATGGTGAAGAATTTACAATTCTGTCTTTTAAATTTCTTGATTGCTCATGGTAATTCCTTTCATAACACATTCTTATGTTTTGATATGGTACTCAGCTCTCCACAGGAGCCCACCAATTCTTTAGGTCTAAAAGCAAAATTCACAGTTCCACAACAATTATGAGTACTCATCATCTTTAATAATCATCATTGACTTGCTGAGATATAAGCAAAAATGGTTTGTTATGATTTCTAAAGGGTTTGCCAATTTTCAATGTGTAATTCTCACTGGTAGTTGAATATAATTAGTTTTAGATTCATTTTTTTATTATTTTTCTTCATGTGTCCATGTGTTTTTATGGTTGTGTGTGTTCAGGTGCCTGTGGAGGTTAGAGTTGGGCATCAGTTCCTCTAGAGCTGGAATTATAGGTGGCTTTGAGCCATCTGATGTGAGTGCTGAGAACTGACCTTGGGTATGTCCTCTGAAAGAGCAGTATCACTCTTACCTGCTGAACCATCTCTCCAGTCCACACAGATATATGCATAAACATATATATATATATATATTGCAACATCATTTGTTTATTTTAATTTTGATTATGTGCTTTCATGTGTATCTGTGTGGGTATGTGAACATGATTGTAAGTGGCCATGGAGGCTAGACGTATTGTATCACCCTGGAGCTAGAGTTAGAGTGGACTGTGACCTGTCTAGCGTGGGTGGTAGGAACTGAACTCAGGCCCTCTGGAGGAGCAGCAGGTGTTCCTTATCTCTGAGCCATCTCTCCAGCCAGTTATTTTCCAATGAATATGTCTATTGTCATATATGTGCAGTTTAAAGAAGCAAAGAACTTCACTCCTTTTCGATGTGCACCATTATCCCATTGCTGCAGTAAAGTGGTGATTGACTGTGAATGTTACTGCTGTGGACAAGGATTTTATGATGAGGTCAACCTCTAGATAATTTTGTAGTAGTACCTTGACCACTTCTGATGCTGTAGAAAAAAAAAAAACAAGGCTTTTGTCAGTTCCTGCTTCTCACCCAAACATGGAGGAGCTGGAATTCAGCTCAAGTTATATTCTTGGTGCTGTCCTTAGTTGGGCCTAAAATCAAGCTGACTTGCTTGCCTAAGGCAAAGCAGTCATCCAAAATAAGCTGCCATTTTAATGGAGTCTTCAAATCGTGGCATACTCCATTCACACTGACCTTTTCTATCTGAGAGCATGATGCATTAGACATCAATGCTCCCAGAAGCAGCTCTGAGTATGGAGGTGAGGAGTGAGGGAAGACCCAGGTGACATTTAAATAAACACACGTATAGTCCAAATAATGGTGTGCATCACGGGCTCATGCAAGTCTTTCTGTTATAATGCTGTTTCCTGCTTGGTCCTGAGATGTGGGTAATTCAGACTATGGAATCTAGTTCCTACTAACCACCTGGATTCCATGAAGGTGACCTTTCAGCTCCCTTGTGATGATCCGGAAGGCATTTGCAATTGTGTGCTTCCTTTATCTCCTTTGAGTGTGAGAGCTATGCTTCCTAGTGAACTATGAGAGTGAAGGGAAAGTTGTGCATTCTTCCAATGTGCTGGAAACAAAGAATTGCTTACAGGAATCCATCATCCTAGGAGGCTAGCCAACTGACCGCTGTAACTCAACAATGGAAAGAAAGATGTTATCTTGAAGATTCATTTTTCTCCTTTTCACTGAAAATAGATTTTCCCCTAACATAGTATATTCTGATTATGTTTTCTCATCCCTCTATTCCTCCCAGTTCTTCCCTACCTCCGCTCCCCACAAGACCCACTCCCTTTCTGTCTCTCATTAGAAAACACACAGGTTTCTAAGATATATATATATATATACACTAAGGTAAATCAAAAAGCCTGATGCATTGAATTGGACCAAATAAACAGAAGGAAAAGAGCTCAAGAGAAAGCACAAGAAACAGAGACCCACTCACTCACACATGCAGCAATCTCCTAAAGACTTTTAACTGGAAGTCATAGTCTATGACAAGGAGCTGGTGCAGACCCCCATAGGCCCTGTCCATGCCAGCTCAGTCTCTGTGAGTTCATGTGAACTTTGATCATGTTCATTTAGAAGGCCTTGCTTCCCTGGTGCCCTCAGTCCCTTTGGGCTCTTCCTGCCTGTTCTTTCAAGTTCCCTGGGCCTTGATGGGGGACAGGGGTTCTGTAGAGGCACCCTATTTAGGGCCGATGGATTTTTTAAGGCCAAGGTCTTTTGCCCTCTGCATAATGTCTGTCTGTGGGTCTCTGTATTTGTTCCCATCTGCTGCAAGGAGGAAGCTGAAAAATCATTTTACTAAACTAGTAATTAAGATGGTGGGTGATTTATATTTCCAATGTCACATATATGTTTGAGAGTTAGATACATGCTTTAAGTTTTAAGCCTGGTGTGCCAAGGAATGTGCTAGACATTTTAAAATAGATAATCTCTAATCTCCCTCAAAACCTGGATTCACAGGGTACATAGCCAGTGCTTAGACATATTTGACAGGAAGCAGCAAGCAAGCAGCAGAAAACATTTAGTAAATCCTATGTAGACTTCCTCAAATGCAACTGAGAGGCATAAAATAAAATGATTATAATATTGTTTTTAAAAATGTATTCATTTTAGATGTAATCTTAGATTTATGTACACATGTTTAGATGAATAAATTTTGTAGAACATGGTTCCAGAAGAAGAATAGGCATGCTCTTAAATCAGGCTTCCAAATAACTACTTTTTCTAGTATGTCTATTATTAATGATATGGGTCAGAAAATACAAGTTATTTCCTCATGTATTTAATAGGAAACTGTGGCCCACAAATGATCTTGGTTATCTTGTGCACAGACAAGGAAATGACCCCACTAATCTTTCCAATGCAGTCATTTGTTTGTTGGATTTCATTCCTAAATGTCACTCCTCAAAGTTGCTATTTACTTTATTTGGCAGTTATGAGAGATGATTCCTCTCCCTTGTATGAACACATTTTTGAAAAAAATTCCCTGTCAATATCTCTGACAATGGTAATATACTGTCTGACTGGTAATGAGGAGTTTCTTTTTGTTGTTATTTTTTCTTTTGTTTTGTTTTAACCAGACAGTTTAGTGTAATTGATAACAAAAATAAAAAGATCAATAAAACAATGAACAATTTTCTCATCTATGCAAATGACAATTTAATGATGTTTAAAGTAATCTGATTAAAGTGTGAACAACTAAATTAACTGTGAATGATAATTTATAAAGCAATGCTGCCCAAAATAATTTTCAGTGTATATGTGTGGATAAGATAAGATAATAGATAGATTTAGAACACTCTGACTCTGTCTCTCTCTATATATATTCATATATATGTATGTATGTATATAGGATGGAAAAGGCATGTAGAAATCCACATTGATTAATACCTAGAGAGACAATAAACCATTAATAAAGATAATTCTCACCTACATGATTTTTAGAGGGTAAGGAAGGCAGGAAACCCAGACAGGCACATCCCAAAAGAACAGCTAAGTGGCCTAAAGTGCTACATTTTACTCACCAAGCTTCTTGGAGGGGATAAAGAAGCCCCACCTTCTCCCACAAAGCCATTAAGTGACTTCTGGAGGAGACCAATGGCAGTTTTTAGGTCATACATTCAACCACTATAATCATAATGGACCCAACTTAGGAGAAATTAAAGTATTAGTAATATATACTTACAAAGGTATGAAATTAATTCTGTGTTAAGAGTGTGAAATTATCCAATTGTGGTCTATTAAATTCAACATAGATGTACCTAAATGACTAGATTAATAAAATAAAGGGAATTAGGGAGAATATTTAGAAATTTTATTAGCTATTTAAAAACAATAGAAGAGTGAGTCAGAAGCACCCTGTATTAGGAAGAATAATCATGGCAGAGCTAACTGCTAACTTATCTCTGATCTTAATTTGGGTACCCTCCTCTTTTGATCTAGCCATTAATTACAATGGGATTTTATGCCTATAGGTTGAGGTTTCTCTTTAGGATTTTTTTGCCCCCTTGAGGAGGATACATTTTATAATAAATAATAATAATAATAGTAATTATTATTATTATTTTGCCTTTTGATTTTGTTCAATTATGCTTACAGACTATAGTCTACAAATCTCTATGTCCTGGATTTGTTAAAGATTATTTTGTCAAAATTATGAATGGCTTCCTTTTTTTTTTCCTGGAATAAGAAAAGAATGTATGTTTTCTATGGGCAAGATGGAACTCATGACCATCAGTCTCAGAGGCAGACCAGCTTATACAGTCCTAACCAAGAAACCCCGAGCCATCACCTGACCATTCAGGTTTCAGTTTCCTTTTGAGTTAGAGCAATATCTGATCAGTCAAACTCTGGCAGAATATCAACACAGTAAAAATGATGTCTTTATTAAATATCTATCAATTTCTCCATATACTAGCTTTCCCAATACTTTCTCTCTCTCTCTCTCTCTCTCTCTCTCTCTCTCTCTCTCTCTCTCACACACACACACACACACACACACACACACACACAGAGAGAGAGAGAGAGAGAGAGAAATCTATTGGCTATATTGTTAATCCTTGCTTTAATCATTTTCTTTTTTTTTTTTAGATGTACTTATTTTATTTGTAAAATTGTTTTGATTACACATATATTAGTATACCCTGTGTGCTTGGTGTCCATGGAGGTCAGAACAGTGTGTTGGACCCCCTGGAACCGGAGTTAATGATGGTTGCGAGCCTTCATGTGGGTGCTTGGAATTGAACCTGGGTCCTTTGTAAGAACAACAAGTGCTCTTAACCCCTGAGCCATCTCCCCAGCCCCTTTATTCATTTTTCTATAGCTCAGAGTTTTACAAACCTAGTCCTCACCATCATTTGGCTATACCCAATTGCATTTCTGCTCTTCTTAAAATTATAACATTCCAAAGTTTTGCTGTTTGGTGCACAAGCCTCCCGATTATTCATCTCTGTCAACAGAAGGTTTCCATTTCCATAATATTTTCATTTTTATGAATGTAGCATGACTCCTACTTTAGATGTCATTGCTAATAAACTCCAACTTTCTTTTGATTTTACATTTGTCAGCCATTTCTGGCTTATCCTGCTGGTTTCAAAACAATTTAAAGTTTTACTTTAAATGGAGTCTTTATAAGCAGTTGGATACAATCTTTTATCTCAGTTTGTAGTCTTTGCATCCCAACTTGAAAATTCATTTGCATTATTGTGGTATACTTGATTTGATCACACGCCTACACTGAAAAGACTATTTAATATTATACAGTACCTAACTTTTCCATGTTAAATTCTTATTTTAATTGGGTTCATCGACTTGTTTTCATTCTTTTTGACTTTCCCATTTACAAGCCATCCAGTGGCTTTTAAGTGTCAAACTGTATTTTAAAGTTTCAGGTAAAGGAATTTCTTTCAAACAAGCAGATAAATCATTTAAACAATTTTTGGAAGTTATGAAAGATTTGTTAAACAATGCAGGGTTAGTATTTATTTTTTTTTAAAATGTGTTTCCTAAATAATGGAAACTTGGTGGTAATGAACATCCAGTTTAAAAAACAAAACAAGACACTTCTATAAGGGAGAAATTCCAGAGGATGGTAAAAAATGAAAGAAAACACAACTTCATTTTACTAAAAACAATGTCTTTGTGAGGACAGATTGAAGTGATGGGTTTTCTGACACCATCAGAATGCTGCCTTTTTTGATCACACTCAAGGGAAGCAGAGAGGTTGTCAAATATTTACCAACCTGCTCTTAGCTCCAAGTTGAGTCTATAAAAACCATAATGACTCTTTTATTTATTAATCTATTCTGTTCCATAAGGTACAGTTAGCCAGTATACACATCACCTTAACTTACGTTATAAAGTCCATTAGCAGGCTCTTTGGAAAAACTCAACTTCTGTCCCCCTGGCCCTCAGCTTCTAGTTTTAATAAATACCTTTGGGCCAGGAAACAAAACCATTTCACGACCTAATGACTTTTTTCTGCACCCCCTTTTCACATTCTGTGGAGATGGCGTGATTTTCAAATCAAATACACTTAAAAAGTTAATGCCTAAGTGGCTAAAGTTTCTCTGTTCCCCTCTACTTCAAAGATTCCCAGAAACTTTAAAACATCTGCACACTGCTGGGCCATCCATCCCTCATCCAATACAAGTCCCCAAAGGTGCTCACTGGGGGGCAAATGAATGCACCTGACTCTCCCTGAGCGTTTTTATTCAACTCCATCTATTGTCATATTCCCGAGAATACTCGAGAAGTGAGGTGGGGGAGAGAAATAGTAAAAACCGGTAGCGAGCTGCCAGGGGTGTAGTTTGTCACTGTTCCACAGACAAAAGGCAGGCTGTCATAATAGACAGCATTTATTCCCTGCACATTTGTGGCTTTGGGCTGGAGAAGGGGAGGTGTCACTGGCTGTAATTGTAGAACACATAAATAATAATAGTAGCTTGCAAATCATTGATCAAAGTAAACAGAAGGAGTTGGCAGTGAAGAAAGCCAGAAAATAGATGTTTCCAGCTCAAGCTAATTTACTACCCTTTTAAAAAAAATATGTTCTTTACCCTAGCAGTAAACGTTGAATGATTTTATTTGCCTCTTCAGCTGCAGGTAAAGAAGATGAAACTTCTAAATCATAGGGCATGTGAATTATTTGGGAGCATGCAAGTACATTCAGGTTATTTTTCATTTAAGAAGGGGTTTATAAATTAATAGCCATTGTTTTTACTAACTGGATATAAGGAGGAACTTTTTGTGACTCTACCACTATGCGAAGCATGCTGGCTTGTTGGAGTTCATAGTAATGCATTGTGAGGTAATTTAGATGAGCTTTCTTAGAGATCAAAACTGGTTTTAGGACCTGAGAAGAATGCCTAGTGTTGATCACACCTATATAATGTGACCTCACCAAAGTAATGGCACCTTGGACCCTGGAGAAGGCAGACGTGAATCCCACCCTCTCTTTTGGACTCCTTCAAACATGTACAATATGCCACAATGATCAAATTGAGGACACTGTCATCAGTGACACCATGGGCAGCCTCCTCTGGCTTGCAACCCACAGAAGCTCCATGGGAGAATTCCCACAGGATGACGGAGACTGAGACACTCTTCCCATGTTGTTATAGCATGGAGAGGTTTCTCATTTGCTGCTGGTGAAAAGTGTCTATTGTGGCTTCTAATAAAAACGTGTGAAGCCACATGGGTGCAAAGTAATTTTTTTTCCACTCTTCAAGAAACTGGTGATAATGCTAAGTTCACTGTTTGAGCTCCGGGTGTGAAGTATTTCACCCTGTCTGTGATGGCAGGTTTCCATCTGAGCTGTAACATAGACTTACAAGCCACATAATTGGAATTAGATTTCATACAAGGTCAAGGTCTCTTCCTATGGATTGCATATGACTATTCTAAACACAAGACACAGTAAATTACATCTGCATCCCACGTGAGTGCTAGCAATCTCT
Organism: Onychomys torridus; assembly: GCF_903995425.1. Lineage (NCBI taxonomy): Eukaryota > Metazoa > Chordata > Mammalia > Rodentia > Cricetidae > Onychomys > Onychomys torridus. Next base: position 42,653,645 of record NC_050459.1, read on the forward strand.
GGGTGTTCAAACACATGGACGCTGCTGGGTGGTGGCATGGTGACAAGACCCAGAGCTTGGGAAGGTCTAGGCAGGCCCGTATCTGCATCACAGAAGGGAGAACACCTCAAGTTTTCCGTAAACACGTTTTAGCCGTCAGCAGCCAGGCTATCAACTTTGCTGGTTGTTGTCCCTAACATTTGCTTTTGTGCAACAGTTTTGACAGTTGCGCTGCTCACAGCAAACTGCCATTGGACTTTGTTCTGCTCCAGTGGCACTTGACTGTCACAGCCTGTCACGAAGCAGAAAGGCTCTAAAATCCTAACCCCATCCGACAGAGTTTAATCATTCCTATTACTCCTGATGCCTTCACCGGCCACCTTGAAGCACACAGGGTACAATTCTGCCCTGCCAGCCATACCTGTCTCGTAGGCCTTAGTTGTTTCGTTTTCTGAAAAGTGATGTGATCAGCTTTGCTGTCTTGAGGAGGAAAAAAAATGGGGCAGGAGAGAGGGAGATAAATTCAACTCTTTATTCAATGAGTATTATTGAAATCAGTCTGGTATGAGTGAGACCACGTGGGCAGCTGTCTTTCCTTTGAAAGCTGCATTTGCCTTTCTTGGTGTTGTTGGTACTACTGGGCAAGAAGGGAGGTGACATTTTCTTTGTTCAATGGGAGCGGTGGAAGAAAACAAGCTATCTCTTGATTATGGAAAGCAAGCAGGCCATGGCGTCTGCAGCTGCTGTCTCCCATCACCCGGTGTCAGGTAGCTTTATGTCCATTTGCCTACATTTCTTGCCCCATTTCTTGATCAGTGGCCAACTCCTCTGGCATAGAGGTGCTCTTTGAAGATACTTAGAATTTTGTATGTCATCCCAAATCTCCAATAAAGGGGTGTAGTTTACAAGTGATGAGGTGATAGGGCACCAGAGATCATATGATTGGATTGTGTTTTACTTTTAAAAGTAAGAGCAGCAGTCGGGGCAAATATTCCCAAGACCAGGAAAGACACTTGGGAGTGTTGTAAATGCTGCTAGGTTTGAGCCCTGGAAGATCCACCAAACTATGATTGTCCATTTGTTTTTGGTAGGTAACTGCCTCTCCTCATTCAGTGTACTGGCATCAGCAGCGCAGGAGAAACCATGACTGAGGACAAAGTACAGAATTCTGTGTGCTGAGGCCACAGCCATAGACACTGTGGTATCTCCTTAAATTCATGTTAGAGCTCAAAATTGCTTGATTTGGGCTACATGCAGCATGTTAACATTTAATTTAATGAATAGCTTTCTAATTTCAACTTTCTGTTCAGATTCAAGCCATTCTAGCACAGTGTACACACTCCAGTTTCTAAGTAGTTGACTCAGACTTCTTAGTTTATCAACGATGTAGTTGACTTGTGATTAGAACAATCTGAGTTATTTTCCCAGAATATATTATACCAAGAAAATAATTTCTTCATTTTAGTTTTCCACTCAAAATAAAAAAGACTATAAGAAAGGAAAGAATCTTTACAATACTTTTAAAAATTCATAAAGGTCACAATGAACCTCATAACTTGCAAGCTGCTAAATTGTGCAATTTTTGGGTGCAAGATTAAGAAAAAACTTTCCTCTCCTTTATTTATCCTTAGAATAAAAGGCAGTATGCACAATCTTGTGTCTTGGATACATGGACAGATGAAGAGGTATCTACTTCTAATTTATGGTTCCTTTAGCAATAGAACTTCCTGAGCAAATGATGCTGGGTTGAACCTGGGATCTTAAATATAATAAACAAGGGAGAGCTCATTGGCAGGCAGCAGGCAGCTTTGCACTTGATGGCTGATTTTCTCACAACTTAACAAAGCATGAAAAGATAGCAAGACCCATGGGCAGAGGGAACCTTGGACCCACACAGTAACATCAGTATACTTGTCTCAGGTTGCAGAATATATTACTCAAAAGTGAGCACAAATAATGGAATAGAAACAGTATTTAAATGGATTACTCTTGGATACTGAGGGTCACTTTAGAATGTCCAGTTCTGCAGTGAGAGTCTTGGTCATGTGAGGCTGGCATTTCAGTTCTCAAGAATATAATCCCACTGATGTCAACTCACCTCCCAGTCACAATGACTGTGGCCCATCCACACTAGATTAGTAATCAGACTTATGCAAGTGGGGTAACATGCCAATCAACTGTCCTATATTAATGCCCTTCCTATTGAAGTGTCCTTCCTTTGCCCTTTAAATTTCATCTATTTTTGGGAGACACATTCCACCATGTTTTTTTTTTTTTATCCAAGAAATATCTTCATCTTCCAATCTAATATTTTCTCTCTATTGGAACATCTAAATGACGTATTGTGTACTTCTCTTTAACAATATGTACTTTATATTTATTCCCACTCTATTTAATATAAATAGCTTGATTATCTTATGTGTCATTGGGACCTAGAACACAGAGCCAGCAAGTAGAAAGCCCTATTAAATGTGATACATCTTATTCATTATTATTTCTCTGATGCTGAAACTATTACAGATAACTTCAACATTTTCTTTGTTACATACACCACTATAATAATTGGACTTTTTATCTGATTGGATTTTTGTGATGAGTAAGATGATTTAGAACTTAAAAGGTAGTTTAAATATCTACCAACATATATTTGTTTATATGTATTTATTACAAAGTATTTTTAAGTTGTGCTTGGTACTCTGTGATCCTAAATATTTAGGATACTAAGGCAGTAAAATGTGTTACCAGTTTAAGGCCTGTCTGGGCTACAAAGTGAGTTCAAGGCCAATTTGGACATCTTAATGAAACTTCATACTAAAATTAAAAGTAAATATATATATATATATATATATATATATATATATATATATATATAAGTTATTGAATAAATAAGTCAATAAAGAATAAAGATAGGGTTTTTCAAGGAGCATACTTCTCCAATGTATGCAGCTGATTCTTCACATTGCTTTATTACCTAAATGAACTTCCAACTTCTATTAACTAGAAATCAATCTCCAGTGTAGCCTGCTGGCTGAGAAATCCCAGCCCATCATGTTGATGTTCACACAGTTACTTGGAGCCTCCTTTGTACCTAGTGTCCTGTGTTGGTATGACAAGCAGGGAAGTCTCTAAGCCACTCTGCCATCTGCTCATTCAAAGTAAGAAAACAAACAAGATACACACAAATAATAATCAGTGCCTACAGCATTTCTTTGGGGAACTCAAATGGTGTGATATGTTACCAGTGTGACCCACAGTATCCTTTCAATACACTCTCTATGCTGTCAATTGCAATGGAAGTCAGGTTGTGTAATCAGTGGTCTCCATTTGAGTTCACAGCCGAAGTTCTACGTCAACCTTTTCAAATGTTTTTATATACTGCACTCACGGTGGATGCATCTTTTTTTTTTTTCTCATTTTTGCAACACAACTGTGGGTATTATCCAAAAATAGCTGACTGTTAACTAGACAACTAGCCAGATCTATAATGCTCCATGTGGACTCTGGCTGGTACATCTCCATCTGCACAGCCTGCTGCCTACCTGTTTTGAATTATGGAGAGTGAGGAGGGGAATGCAAGAGTCAAGGGTGCAGTGGTGTAGGCTGCACAGCTCTTGCTCTAGCGAGGGAGACATTTTTCTCTTTTATGCTTTGAGGGTAGCTGATGATATGGGACCCCGACCAACCTCTTCACTTGAAAAGTGTTTCCGGATGAAGAACACCTGACCCAGAGTTCTCTGAGTACCAGGTGTAGACTTGATTGCCTTCAGGTGTCTTGATGTTATTTGTACACATGGATTTTAGTTCTTTCCTGCTTTTGTGTCTGCTTTTTTTTCATATACTTCAAAACTTGAATACTTATTTTTTAATTTTGTTTCATTAAATAGTATACCATTCACTAAGCCAATAAAAGTTTCACAGATAAGCTAGCTGTAATCAGATTTTTCTCTGTATGACATTAGGTTTTAGCTAGTAACACCAATCCACTGTAGTGTGAGTAGCTGAAGGGCCAGGTCTGAATTCTCTCCAGGACATGGACTGTGTCTCCACTTACTTCATTGCCATTGAGCTATTTTTAGGAGATTATGTTTTTCCATTATTCTTTCTTCCCATCCCACCTTGTTCACAGTATATGTCGTATTTTTTTTAAAAAAAAAACTAATTTGCTTTTATATTTCAGAACCCAAGTTAGAAATTTCCAGTGAACGGACTTCTTCATGACGCCGTTTCCTGTTCTGTGCTCTCTCTGCAAGCAGAGATTTGAGAAAATGTAAAGGTGGGGCTATGCCATTAATGATTATTTTTTCTAAAAAACATAAAAGCTTATTTGTTTTTATTTTATGTGTATCATTGTTTGTTTGCCTATAGGTATGTTCACCATGTGCATGGCAGTGCCCACTGAGTCCAGAGGAACATGTCGGCTCCCCTGGAATGGGAGTTACAAGGGACGGTGCGCTATCTGTTGTGGGTACTGGTCTCTGAACCTATAAGTAGCTGTGTGCTATCTGTCCTGGGTACTGGATTCTGAACCCTAGAGCCTCTGGTAAAACAGTAACCATTCTTAAGCTGCTGAGTTATCTCTATAGCCTCCTTGTTACCCCAAAGTATAAAATGACAGCTCTGTTGTGTGTGACAATACATATAACCTTCTTTAATTGGTTCTTGATTGACACATGCATTCCACTTTAAATCCAAGTAGCGACAAGGTATATAATAGAACTTCTATTATAAAAGTCCTTGGGAGAAATTACAGCTGGTATCCTTTCCAATACACTGCTTTGGTGCAGCGAATCCTATTTGAGGGTCAGCCTGAGACAGTATCAAAACAACTGTGCATACAGGAAAGAAATCAGGAGTGTGAGTCAAGGTTGATGTTCAACTGAGGATTCTCAAAATAGCCAATTTGACAAAAACTGCACTAATAAGCAATAAAATGATCTTAGGAAAGAATATTTAGGAGTCAAGATGATAGATGACAAAGACATGTAGTCTCACCTACTAGAAGGCAGTATATGCTCAGGCATACACAGCTGAATTTGGACAATGTCTATCTGTCTTCTTTTCCTCCCTGGCCATGCAGAGGTCATGGTGGAAGTACTCAGTCAATACCCGCAACACACATATAGGATATGCCTGGACTAGAATTAATCCCTAGTGAAGGAAGGGCCTGCTCCAGCTACATCTGTGATCCTGGAAACCCTGGTTCAGGGTTTGATGAAGTCACTGCTTCTGCCCAGCACTGCAAGACTGTCTTTACTTTCTTTCTTTCTTTCTTTCTTTCTTTCTTTCTTTCTTTCTTTCTTTTCTTTTCTTTTCTTTTTTTCTGTTTTGTTTTTTTCGAGACAGGGTTTCTCTGTGTAGCTTTGGAGCTAGTCCTGCTTGGCTCTGCCTCCCAAGTGCTGGGATTAAAGGCGTGCCCCACCACCACCCGGCTAGGACTGTCTTTTCATTGCCACAATTCACTGTAACTCACAGTGAAGATGAGTAACTGGTAGCAGAGCAGAAGGCAGACTGTTAATTGCCTAGCCACAGCATGGTGTGGAAGTTCCCAGAACGGACAATGGCCGGCAATTAACAATCCTAGACTAAATGGGTCCACTATCTCTGCTAAGAGATGAATACCTGAAAATTGAATTCTATTTCTTTGAACTTTGGAGTGATACTCTTTATAATCGAAGACACAAATATTAATCCAGATAAATAAAATAATGGTCCTGGAATAGGTTAAAAGGCATATTGGAGGGAATGGGGTATTTCTACAGCCTTTTAAAAATTACCTTGCCTATGGGTATTTGATCTGTATATGAAGCAACCTCAGCTGTTGCACTTACAAAGACAGGTCAAATTTGATGATAAAGTACATTAACTTAGAAGAGACTGCATGAAAATGTGAAGTATAATATGATGTTCATCTCGCAATAGTCACAAAAGAAGCCGAGCTTGTTAATACATCAACCATCCTAAATGTCTACAATATTGGTAATAAAAGCACAAAAATATAATAACTTAAAAAAGAAATCCTCTTTTGAAACACTACTTGCCACAGTGTTCTGCAGATGAAAAGCAAGTAGGGACCTTTAAAAAAAATTTATTATTATTATAGTCACAGATTCGCCCTCCAACGTTTTCTTTTGAGTGGACAGAAATGAGTTTCCTCTCTTAAAAAGGTGCTGTTTCAAACAATGTGTTTTCCTGTGATAAGAGATCTGTTTTAATGTCCTTACAAAAGGAGCCCTTCAAAATGGCACGTAGCAGGGGAAGGCATGAAACTTAGCAAATCACATTGATTACAGGAGGACCTCAAATTCTGTAAAATTGCTCCACCCCTTGTCAAGTCTTCTCAGGGATGTACATTATTATTCCCCTCAAGATTTATGTCAGATTTATTTGTTAGTTAGTCCTGCTTTATGAAGCAAAACAGCTCAAAGGGAATCTTTTAATTTTTTCCGAAGTTAGTAACCATCATCTTTACTGATCACAGAAAAAAAAAAAAAGACAAATCAGTGCATCCTCTGCCTAGAAATCTAATAATCAATTATTAGGTTGACTTTAGTGCATTTTCTTACTCTGTTTTCTCACACAGGTAAATTCTAATGTCCAGGATCTTATATTATTATACTAGGCACCCTCTATTTTAGAATTTAAGAAATATGTTTAACAGATACTTTTAATTTAGCCAAATGATTTGAAGAATATTCTAGAATTATTTTGTAGTGTTCTAGATTTAAATTGTGGTGTAATAATTTTATCATGATATAGGCAACAGCATCTGGTTCTTGGCCTCTTGTCTAACAATATACTAGACAAGAATTATTATTCCATAATTCACACCCTGTCGTGTCTTATTGCTTAATTAAAGCACAACCTCCTTTTCATGACAAGGAATTGGACTGTTAACATTATAGATGATTACCTAACCTAACATATTTTATTTTTACAGCCTCCTCTTTTCATGTACACAGGATGCTCCATCTCAGGTACATCTACCTCTGAAAACATGAAAAATCTGTTTGCTTAGTTACCTTCTGGCTACGGTACAAACCACCACTAGCAAAATTGTGGAGGAAATACGTGTTAGGAATTTGGAATTTAGATACAAAAACAGTTGCCCAATATCTCAAAGCAAATAGTATGTGTTGGCAATTGAGAGTTTAATTTTTTTTTTTTTTTTTTGCTATCAACCAGATTAGCAATAAGAAAAATGTATACATGCATGTTTTGTAAATAAATTTTGTAAATAAATGCATAGGTCACACACAGGAAAACCAGAGAAGTCCACTGAGGATCTCATCATAGAATAAGTAAATGAGTAGCTGGAGAGATGGCCCAGGACTTAAGAGCTTTGGCGGCTTTTTCACAGTACCAGAGATAGGTTCCTAGCATCCACATGAGGTGGTTCACAAACAATACAGGATCTGATGCCCTCTTCTGGCCTTCATGAGCACATGTTCCCCTCCCCCGACTCTTCTTGATCCTCCCCCAACCCCATGGCATACCTGCAGATACACACACGTGCAAACAAATAAAAATAAGTCTTAAAAACAAGAGAAGAATAAGTAGATGACAAAATCTACTCCATATTTCGCTTTCAACATTTTTTTGTTTCTGTTTGTTTTTTCCAGTGACAGGGATTTGAACCCAGAAACTTCACATGGTGGAAGGCACATATCACTGAGATATGACCTCAACATTCTATTTGTATTTGTTATACAGGTCAAACACATTGAACTCCCTTAAATTCACCTATGAATTTACTAATAATTTAATTCCAGTTTAATGTGAAACTACACTTTTCATGTTAGCACATTTTCAAATAAGGCTAGAACAATTCTTGAGGAAGAGAGGAGAAGAAATCAACGAAGAATTTCTGATTTTATTATATAACAAAACAGATCACCACGGTATAGGGATCAAAATAATTTGATTCTACAGCAGACCTGATGAGGGAAGTTCAGTGTCAGTCTGGACACAGATATGGACATGTACATTGTGCTGTTTAAGTTCCCAACTGGACACCTAACAGACCAAAATGGACTTAGGCCTCCATGTTCCTGATAGTCTTCTCTACATATATTGTTATATAAAATATATTGACTTTCCTTCTCAACTTTTCTGGATTATTAAAATAACCCCCTGACAAGCATTCTTTTCTGCCTCTCCTCCTCTTTTTTACAGGCTCACCATGACAACCAGGAACTACCTTTGAGAGAAGGGAGGACCAGTGGGAGAGTCGAAGGAAGAAGGCAGGTGAGCGGTGCAGGAGAAGAACAAATACAACAGTGTAGATGCATGCAGAGGGCACGGTGAAACACTTATCAGTGTATGTCAACAGAGTTGATTTAAAATACTCATCAGATTGTATCTGTCCTCAAATCCTCTGATCATTCTTATCCCAAAAATGTCATTTATAAACATCCCTTCTATGCAGTCCAGGAACTGTGGCAGTGGTGTGGTAGTCTGACTGACTTTCTCTTCCTTGCCTGCCATGCTAAAGAGAATTCCACGTGCTGTCCTGTCCACTAGGAACAGAAATCTTCCACAGATGGCCACAGGGTTTCTTCCTCAACCTCATTTAAATCTTACCTCAAACATCACTTTCTTATTTACCTGTAATCACTTTTTCTGTTTCAGTTTTTCATTTGTGCTTATCAGCATATTCCATCCACACACATGTGCACACACACATTTATTTACTGTGTTTTGATCTGTTCCTCCCCACAGGAAGGTCAACCCCACCAAGGACTAGAAAGTCACTTTATTTTATAATCTAGTTCAATTAATATTGAAATCTCACTAATATTTTTTTGCAAATACATACATGACACACAGATATATAAGGGGATATAAATTTTGATGGAAAAATTAAGAAATTATAACTGGTGTCTCTATTGGAGAAAAGAAACTTTTGTGAGTATCTGTGTTGTTTTTCTAACCATGAAAATCAATTCATTTCACAAGTCAAAATGATAAAAACAGGCAATAGTAAAAATAGGTGATTATGGAGTATTTGTTGCTTTTCCCTGTATATGTTTTCTTAAAATTGTTAAAAAATATTTAAAAATGAATTCACACAACCTTAAAAATTACAGTCGAGTAGTGAGCCTAGATATTAAACAGTAGTAGTACATTAATAAATTGTTCATATGGGTGGCTCCACATCTGAAGGGTCGTATGACTTCTAAGTGAAAAAGCAGGATACCTACTAAAACACCAAAGCACCAAACACAGGGTAAGTGTTCTGTGTGGAAGTTCAGGGAAGAGTCTACTGAAGTTTCATTGTATTGTGTGTGTCTAGAGCAGCTCAATGCGTGTCTCCCTATGTTCACTGTGTGACCATGACAAAATGCAGTAGTTAGGAACTTAGATGTGGTGGTCCATGTTCTAAAACAGAAGAGTGCAAGAGCTTATTTTATTAGCTTGAGTGATAGGCTATTACGTTAATGGTTTCATTTGAGGCAAGGTGGCCCCTGCTCATCATAATGCTGACTGGGCTTCATTTGGTAATGACTTATAGCTTTCTGTCAGACATCAGCACTGTAATTACCCAGCACAGAGGAAGAAAAAGTTAATACCCATGGAGTACATTTTATATACTTTTATACAAGGGTATCATCAATATAGTATTGCAAAAGTACCTTAAGTTTATTGTTAGCTAAATTAAAAAAAAATTGGATTCAAATAGAATTCTCTGCTAATGTTAGGAACATATGGCTACTTTATCTACTAATAAATATTTCTACAGATATGAGGCTATGGCATACACTGTGATGGCACCATTTTATAATTATTGAATATACAAATCTTGAGGGATTTGTATCATTTCAAGTATAAGTTCATAGACAACCACTTCAAGCATCACACATTGCTTAGAATATAATCTGGGATGCAGGGATGTTCTGAACATACAATTACAGAACAGGAAGGTAAACACTAGCCTTTGGAGGCATAGGTTTCCTGCTTCATTAGACTGAAATATTTGAACAGCAATGTTACATTATGTAAGTCTCACCTGCTTTGATACATTTTATCTGGATACTATTAGCCACTAACTTATAAAAAGTCTTTCAGGAAAGGAGCCTTCCTATATTCCCCCACCCCTGCCTCTTATTTTAGCCACTGTGAGATGTTCCTGAGGTAAAGGCAGTTAATGTTTTTTTTTGTTTGTTTGATTGGTTGGTTGGTTTTTTTTTTACAATGTTATCAAGTTAAGACTTTGTTGATGTTCTCGATTTTCACTTCTGATTTTTTTCTCACAGGTAATGATGTATTTTTGATAGAAAAGTGTCTATTTCATTGTGTTATTTGAAGTGGGCTTCCACGTTTTTCTTGAATGGTGAGGTACTGCAAAAGGCTGTGGGGCAGACAGAGATATAGTGGAGGCACAGATGCCTCTGACATTTGTGGGACATTAGATTCTAGGACAAGCCTGCACCTTTCCTTTCTTGTTCCTAGTCCACAACAGTTCCCTAAATATTTCATTAACCTACTTCTATTTTTTTAATATATTTTTCAAGTGTTAATTCCTGGCTATTTAGATTGAGTCTTAAAAGTCTAATAGATTCACACCCCCATTTTCTGCTAGTTTTTAATACTAATATTCATTTAATTATAGCACTTTATGTTTATTAATTACTTAATATAGCATTCCATTTTTCTTTTAAAATTTTTATGTAGTAAAGGCCTATTTATATTTTTTGAGTAGTAGATCTATTTTGGTAATGTGAAATAAAGAAATAATTTAATGTCTTATAGCCTAACATAGCTTAATGTCTTCATCTAAAGCAAATAGACCTCTAATCTATGAATTTTACTTTAGATTATTAAGATCCTATATTATGCCAAATAGTTTAACTAGATTTCAGGCAAGTAGGAGCCTTAGTATATTTGTCTGTTTCTTTCAGGATGAAATAAACATACAGGAACCATTTTGATATCATCAGTGGCTAAAACAGGTGATTAGGTGTATTTACAACAAGTTAAATTTCTGAAAACTAAATTTGAGGACCAAGATTGGATTTGATTTCAAACAATCTCTCCATAGCATATGCACTGGTTGCTAGGCAACACAATTTAATATCAACAGACGATGTCAAGTGATTTTTACATACTGTTATTGGCTTGCAACCCTTGTTGCATGAAACATGCAAGGAGAATGCGATTATTCAAATTTAAATGGTTATGTTAAAATGCTAATTTTTTTATAATTAAAAAAAAAAAAGCCCACAACACAAAACCTACATCTTAAAACTGAAGCAAAGAACTGCCTTCTGTGCTCATCAATGTGCAAGGGCCTGAGAAGTTCCTTCTCCACCCTTTGGGAAAGCATAGAACATATTGAGTAACTTTTAATGCTGGTCTACTCACCTAGCTTCTCGGATGAGTTGGCTGTGCAAAGCCTACATAGAGGCAGAGCTCAATTAGTGTAATTTATGTATCCTTGGACGTCAATCATTCCTGTTGAGAGGTGGGACTCACAGGCTCTCAGTGCATTAATTAAGAACCCATCTCAGCAGAGCCATCCTTCTACCTAAGGACCAAAAGGAAAGTTTTAATTAGATTTTTAAAAGCAAGTGTGTCATATATGAAAGCAAGTGTAGTTCTTTAGTTAGAATGGGAGGCAACAACTGGAAGGGAATATGCCAAACAATGCAAAAGGCTCTGGTCCTCGTCATCTGTGTCGTTATGAGAAAGAAGAGGAGGATCCAAATGAAGCCTTAGTTTCTACCTTGGACAGTCACTTCATGGGAATCACTGAAGTTTTGACTCTGTTGTCTCGTTGCCAACGTAATTATTGGACCCCTGTCTAATTATTGATGCAGAGTTGATGCTGATCGAGTGTAATTATGATGTGGAGGGCAGACTGTGGTTTCCTCTGATGGCTGCCTTTTGTTCCAGGCTAGCTTCTCATGTGCAAGGGACAGCACAAGGCAGATTCAGCAAAGGGGAGCCAGGGAACTTGCTCAACACATCAGTTTCCTTGGTCCAGTGATGGAGTGAGCGGGACTTTGCTTGCTAACCGAAAAACACAGGGACTCGGGAGAGGGAAAGACTAGCTGGGTTCACTGTTGTCAGCTGCTTGAGAGAGTCTGTTCTCCTGGAATGGCTTGTGTGAGGCCATCAAACACACTCTTTAGGGCTCACTTGGGAAATAATAGATACATTATTGATTAAAATATTTATAAATTCAGGGAGGGAAAACAAATTTTAAAAGCTAGTTCGGGTTCTAGAAGGGAAAGCTACCTACTAATAGCTATTAACCCTTCCCTCTCCATAATTAGAATGGGGCAGGGGGCAGAATAGATCTCTGAAAAACAAACAAAAGGGTTCACTGGTTTCCAAGAAAAAAAAATGATATTGTTGAAACCAAAGGGAAAAAAAATAGCAGAAGCATGGCAATATGTCCTCAGTGTGTAAGTTCTGAAATTTAAACATTCTGAATAATAAACACCAGGAACAGCAGAAATGTAAGATTTCTGCTTATTTTGGAAAGGTTACAGACAATAGGGAAATATAAACCTGATCACACGGAGCTCAAAATAAGGGGTGTGATAACATGAAGGTTTTTCTAGTAAATAGGACTGGTGCGATGGAGGGATGCTACAGATACCGAAGAATCTCTGCTCTTTGGCTCTAAAGAACCAGGAATGCTTCTGGTGCCTATCATTACGTCCACATTTTATTTTATTTTTTTTAAGGGAAGGTGTTTAGGAGAGCCTGCTACTGTATATATTGTAAATTTACCAAGCAACTAGCATACCTGACATGTTCTGAATACCAACAACAATCCCGACAAAAGGAACTCTAGATTTTACAGGTATATGGCTTGTGCAGTGTGTGTCTAAATGATAGGCTACAATGGAAGCCATACTATAAAGACAATTTGTCAAGAGAATAAAGCTAGAAAGCTGTGTCTCCTCATTTATGCTAATGTTCATAAAGATATTTTACAATCCTTTCTCGGCATTTTCCTCCTCACACAATTTCCCAGCCATTTTGCCTCATTTGTAGTGTGTATAATGTTTATTACACAATCCGTGTAGTAGCAGTCCCCAGGTACGAGTTGGCAATTGTGGGGGTTATACCAATCTTGTGTGCGTGATTAATTTACATAATATGGCTTCCTGCATTGGAAGACCATGATTGTGTTCTCTGATGCATATTTCTATTTCCACCTAAGCCAGAGAATATCACAAAGTCAAACTACCTCTTGGACATACTGTGTTTAAGGATGTCTAAATGTCTATATGTACAGCAGTGCATCTGGACATTAGGTCTGATTTGTTGACCCTAGGATTTTTTTTCCTAAGAAATATTTAAATTGTCTTTGTGACTGACTAAATAAAGAAAACTTTAAATTAACAAATACTTACTTCAGTCATTTTTTAAAAAGAAATATGGTGCCAACTCCTCTTATGTGCTAAAACAATTAAATTTAGCCTTGGGGATTGAAGGTTCTTAGACTAGCTATGGCTACTCCTTACATGGTCCTCATCAGTTCACATGTCCCACATTCATGGAGTAGGAACTCAGATGAAAGAATATGTGTCAGATTGGCTGTACATTTTTTTAAAAATGATTTTAGACAAATATAGGAATTTTATTAGTCCTTGTTAAGATCTAAATTTTAGTGTTTAGGGTTAAAAGAAACATTTTCTGAATGAAAATTTTATTGTATACTGGTAGGAATCTGACTTTTTCTGAGATTTCTTTCTTTCTTTCTTTCTTTCTTTCTTTCTTTCTTTCTTTCTTTCTTTCTTTCTTTTTTTTTTTTAGGTTTTGAGATAAGCTCTCCTCTGATCCAGGCTGGCCTCTGATGCCTGATTGTTTGGCCTCAGCCTCCTGACCACTGGAATCACAGGCATGAGTCACCAGGCCCACCTTGAAATAGTCATATTTGAATTTTTGGAAAGTTCTGTTAGAGATCCAGGTTGAATTGTAAGTGGGACAATGTAACCTTATAAAGTTTTGTGAATGGCTTTGGAATTGGTCTCCATAGTAACATGGCATTTTAAGGAAGACACCTTGGTCTGTTTAGAAATGGGTGGCCAATGGAAGATCAGACCTCATTATTGCCCCACTCAATATACACTCTAGGGAATTTATGTAATTTCTTTAAGATTATTAGGTTTTTCTCATGAATTTAAATAGAGCACAATCGACTTGGTATTATTTTTAATGATATTTGGGCATATACATTAACTATGGTTGTACGACTCTGGAAAGCGAAAATAATAGTTTTCATCAGTTAGGCAAGTGCATGTTTTGAACACGTAGGTATTTCATTCACTGAAATTAGCCAGGCTAGTATTTGTTAATTTACCACATGTTTTATGCTCACAGGACTCAAATCCAAAGGCAAATTGTAAGGAAGCTGTAGGTAAAATGACCCAGTTCTCTGCTGTCTTAACATTGGTGAGGAAGTGAGGAAGAGCAAGCTCATGTCTGACCTCCTTTACTTTTTCTGAGAAATTACATTAGAAGGAAGAGGAATTCCTCATCAGAATGTCTGTGAGGAAAAACAAAAAACAAAAAAAAAAAACAAAAGAAAGAAGACTATATAGGCATTAAGTTAGAACTATGAGTTCAGAAACACATGCAGAGTTAACACCTCAAATTGGGAGTTGTAAGAGTTTTTAGACGTAAACGCCAAATATCAATTTATTGTGTGTGTTAGATTGGTAATAGTTAAATGTATTATTGGAGTCTTTATTTCTACTGATGTGATACTATACAAAAGACTTAAAAAGCACTAATTCAATCCAGTAAAAGCAAATCAAATCTTACTCCACTAACTTAGGACAGTAGTTCTCAACCTCCCTAATGCTGTGGCCCTTTAATATAGTTCCTCATGTTATGTGACCTCTGACTGTAAAGTTATTTTGTTGCTACTTCATGACTGTTATTTTGCTACTGTTATGAATTAAAATGTAAATATCTGATATGCAATACCTGTGATCGAACCCCCCCCCCCCATAACCCACAGGGATCCACTGTCCTAGGATGTGTAGAGTTGGAGAACGATGCTGTTTTAATGCTTTGCAGTCTACTTGTTTAGATAGATTTCTTTTGTTCCTAGACTACATAGGCAAGTTGTCTGGGTGGGCTATCAGTCTTTTATCTTTGACATTTTATTATTTAGTTTTAATGCCGGAATATTTTATTGTACATGAGCCTAGAGGTTTTCTGCTTTCATGTGTTTATAAGACAGAATAATAAATAAATGATGATTTAGCCCAGTGTTAATATCAGGATTGCAGTGAGTTTCAGATTTCTTAAACCTTTCCCCAATCCTGATGGAGGAAAACCAATGAGCTTCCAGTGACTTTTTTGACATTTAAATTATTAGAGGAAAAGCAATCCTTAAGTTTTACAGACATTGGGTTGTGCAAGTGTTGTCAAGTAGTGCTTACTGGTACTGCGGGGTGAGTGCCACGTTGTTTCCTGTGATGATTTTATCACCTAATAATAATGAGAAGAGCTCATGAATTGAATCATGAATTCTCTTTGGGACATGGCCTAATGTAAACTTCAAATTTAAATAGGATCTCTTTATATTTGTAGTTGTCAAGAGCACAACTACCAAACTATTCATACACTTGGACAGTGAAGTAATAATAGTGGAAGAATCGGAGGGAATCCCCAGTTATTTAAGAAAATACGACTGTTTTATGTAATGAGCATTTTACGTTTCCCTGTAATTCTACATGTGCATGCTAGCATATGTTCTCTATGCATGTTAACTACATCCTTATTAATTTAAATGACTTACTTTAAAGGACAGAAAGTTGGAACTTTTTAATATTCAACAAATATTCAATATTTCCAAATAATCTTGTAAATGTCATGACATTTGAAAAGATTTGCTTTTGTGGGGCCATTTCTTTGAAGTTCTTGTAGAAACTATTCCCAGGAGATTTGAAATAGATATCTTTTAGTTATTCTCTGATGTTTTCTCATATTCTCTCAACAGTGAAGGTACATATCTCTTACTTTTTAATTTTTCTGAATTCCAAAGAAAAGGGAAAAATTGTAGAGAAATAGTTTCATTACTCTGAAAAATCTTAATCTTAAAACTTGTTTAACTGGTTCTTTTTTGATATAAAATATAAATATCTTTGACAATGTATTTTATAATCAATATTAGGTGAGCAACAAATATCTGATTATATGTATACATAGGTATGCATACATTCTATAAATTTAATCCCAATGATGGCTAATCTCAACTGTCAACTTGATGAGCTCTAGAGTCACCAGGGAGATAGGCCTGTAAGCATGCTTGTGGGGGAGTATTTTGACTAGTTTCTTTGAGGTAGGATGACCCAGCTCTGTGGTGGGAACCGTTCACAGGACTGGAATTCTTGAATGCCTAAAAAAGAGCAAGTTATCTAAGCAGATCAGTCTATCTCTCTACTGTCTGACTGTGGACACAATATAGACCACTGTCCTCAAGCTCCTGCCGACAAGATGAATACACTATACATCCCAGAACTGTCAGCCAGAAATAAACCCTTTCTCCTTTAAGTTACATTTTTTATCAGGGTATTTTATCATAGCAACAGAGAAAGCAATGAATGCAATGCCACACACTGTTAGTAATAAGGGACGTTAACACATGAAGATAGAGGGCAGGTAGAAGGGGAGGCCTGAGGGACTGACACTTCTATTTCCTCAATGAACTTTCACTGGCCCCTTCATAAGTAGCAAGCACCATGTTGTATTCAGAGAATGAGGAAAAATAAGCACACTAGGGGAGGAACCTGTCCTCATTAAAGCATTTATTGTTCTATATAGATACAGAGAGTTCTTACTGAAGATCTCAATATATTCTTACCTAGTCCGTTTCCATAGTTACCCATTTTAATGGCATCCTGACACTATTATCTGTTCTGGGGTGTTCACTTTTCTAAAATGTTAGAATATATATTTTTTTTTTATTGAAGTCTGATTTGACACATAAGATGAGTGAAAAAAGCAATTCTAAATTACTCCTAGGCATTCAGTTTAAAGAGAAAATTTCAAAGATACATTTATGGCTTAATAATTAAATCTGGGTGAACATGCCTGCTGGGGACCTCTACAATAATGAAACGGAGTGGCAGGTTTCAAACCCCAAACAAAGGACGTTTTCTTTCAAAGATTTGAGTCACAGCATATTAGTATTTAATTGGTTTTGCATTTTTAAATGCATAATGTCAGAATTCCTTGGTAAGAAGTTTTGGATAATTATTCAGGTACAAGCTGAGAAGAAGTGAATAAGAATCAAATTGTTAACATCACTCTTTAGCAGGGACTCTAAGTGTCTAAAAAACTCTAATCCCAAATCTGAAGTTTTCCCTTTCTTCAACACTGTGATCCATAAGATAATCTGCCTTCTACAGACTGGCCTGAGGCTAGGAGCCTGGGAATAAGTGCTGAGAACATGCATTAAAGGCAATCTGGAGAGAGTATTGATGTTGGCCAATGGATCTTTCTTATACTCAAGTTTGATTTAGGACAAATTATAGGAGAAGCTAAGAGTAGTATGCTTGAGTTCAGAACTTATATTGACTTTCTTGTAACATTAATTATCCTTTGTTTAATCAAATGGTCACAGAAAAAAATGACACTAATCTAGAATCTAAGGGGCAACTGGGATTACAAATGGATATGTTGACCAAGTCTTTCAAAGTCACTCCCTATACGGGCTATCAAAAGATTATGAAAAAGTAACTCCATTTTCAGGTCACGTTTTGCCATAAGTCCCTTTCAGGTGATGAGACGTAATCACATTTATATCTATTTACACTTGCTTCTGTTCATCTATGTATCTTGGCTTCAGAAGCCAAGGAAGAATAAGAGTTCACTTCACTCCATGGAAACAGCCTTAATTGAAAGAAATTCTTACATGATTATTTTAAGTCCAGAGGTCTAAGGACAGAAAGGCACTCACAGTCTTCATGGGCATTCCAGGCCATATAAAATCACAGCGCTTTAGAGTACTCTCCCAACAGCAAGGCAAGTCTAATTTGTGTCCATTCTCCTCCCTCATTTCCTTCTCAATAAATAATGAATAAGCCAACAATGGGGCTTGCTGACTTCCTAATTCTTCTTATATGCAAAAATTATCTGCTGGAAATAAATTAACGTCTATACAATAACGTCTGCAAATGGCTTGAAAGTCATTTGGTGGTTCTTAAGATGCTGTGTATGTTCTGTTTTATTTCTGAGCCAATTAATCACTCCATTCATCTCCCTGTTCTATGCCTACCCTCTCCCCACTCATCCCCACCTCTAAACAATCCCTTCCCCACCAAAGGAGCTGGAGAGCCCTTCCATTCTTTTTGACTCTCTTATCTTGATTTGCTATCCAATTTCCCATTAATTAGAACACAGTGACACAGCAATGGGGTAATTGCAGATATCATGCCAATCTCTCGTGGAAAACTCTTCTAAAAGCAAACACAATTGGTGATTATGTAAAGTTGGTATCTCTGCTGATTACAACATTATCTGATTTACAAAAAGGATATTTTGGGTAAGCAGAATTTCAAACTCGCTGCTGCTTAGCCATTTAAGTACCATTATATTTTTTTTCCTATTGTGCCTACCATCTTAAAAACATGAGGTTACACACTTCTGTACATTAAGTAATGTACACAGGAAATAAAAAAGATAATCCAAAATAAGTTATTAAGACGTCTCCAAAGATCCAATGGAGTGGGAGTGAGATAGTCTCCTTTCATTGCATGGCTTCAGAACACTGTTTTCCCGGAGTCATGGAAATCTTGCTGCTATGGTTCCACAGGACCAGTCCCTTCATGTACTCTGGCAGGTCATAGATGGGGTAGATGTTGGAGTGAGCCCACTCCAAAAGGAGTTTCAGTGAAGGTCCAGCATTGATGGTATATCAGAAGCCAGTGTACTTGAACCAGATCAACATCTCATTGCAATGAACATTTACAAGTAGAGTTGAGTGATTGAAAAGGTATATTGTATGACACACCGCAGCTCCCAATGCCACTAAGACAAATGAAGAGATGTTGGAGAGACGGGAAAGACAGAGGAGAAAGTGGCTGTTTTTGTTGTTTGTTTGTTTTGAATTAATATATTTCTAATTTTCTCTTTTTGGGGGTCACTATGGGGGTGAGGGGCATGTAAGGAGGGACTGGGAAATGAACAGGATTAGGGTATATGATGTGAGGATATATGATGTGAAATTCCCAAAGAATCAATAAAAAAATATGTCTTAGAAAAAGAACACTATTTTCTGTCTGGGATGACTTTTTTGTCATGGTCTGTTGGCATTTTCCTGTCCTCATATACATCTTATCTGTTCTTCTAGCCCCACTATCTCCCAGCACCTATCCAGACAATTCTGTCAGTCACCATTGATGTTAGATTTCCTGCTTCAGATTGTAATGAAAACAAATTGGAAACTAACTAAGGAAAGATTTGACAACTAATTTTGTGCTCAATAAGGAAAATATATGCAGAGTGTTTTTTTTTTCTTCTTCTTCTTGGATTCAGATTCTTTTTTCCTTTCCCATTTAATTTTAGATTCCTTCTGCCTTTGAGGACTTTATGCAAGTTTGAGATTGATATATAAGTAAAATACAGCCTGACCATATCTCATCAATCTTCTATACTCTTGAGTTATAGAGCTTACTCTGGTGCCCAAGGTCATACAACCAGGGCAGAACCACTGCAGCAGCCCTACTCAGAGGAAAACGTATCATAAAAATGTACATGTGTCTCTTTACTACTGTTTTGCTATATAGCACGAGTATTAAGCCGCTATGACTTCATTTTATTTCATATTTGTGTACTAAGCAAAGAGATTGCTTATTTGTTTTAGTCATCCAACTTTGGGATACATAAGAAAATTCCTATTACTAAAGCCATATTAATCTAACACATTAAATGAAGAACATCTACTACCTTGAATAGTCACTGAATACATTCTTATTGAAATGAACGGAACTTTATTAAATATACTTCCTTATTGAAAAACGTTTACTCACACCTCACCAGGAACCTTCACTCATATTAAAATTCAGCAGGGATTCCAAAATCTAGAACATTTTTGCCTATTTTATTAACTAATAGAGCTTTAAAAATACTTACTTATCTTACTTTTATAAATATATCTTTGGCAGTTTCCAATTTTTGGCTCCTTTACAAACTAGATTTAATCTTTAAAAGGATCAACAAACTGTAAGTTGTAGGTGTGACATAAATCAGTTCTACAAAAATGATTTGAATAATTGTAATGTATATCAAATACATGGTTTTATCTGGGTGGTCTACAACTCATAGTGTCGAATAGGATTCTTATGTTATCTTCTGAAATTCCCATCTTTGCATACTGCAAACTGATACTGAAGGGCTGTCAGATGCATATGAAGACCACAGATCTTATCATCTTAAACACACAAACGTTGTGAGTCGTATTTTTTCTTTGAGGTCTGCATGGCTTCAACCACACAATTTAATTTTGAGAGTTCCATTAGCTACATGCACAAACCATGTACAAATCACAGCACAGGATTCTGTATATTGGTTGTAAGAGTTAGAACGTATTAAGTAATAAAGGTATGAAAACATATTTGTTCTAACTCTAGAGAAACTATACATATTAAACAAGAAAAACCTAGTGTGTCAGAGTGGAAGTTTCCTTCCATCTGCTTCAATTTCTTCTTGTAGGCTTGCATCTGTCTAGGGAAGAATTTTCTCTCCTTTCCTGGAGGTAGGGTGGCCATGTATATGACTGGATCTGAAAGAATGCAAGCTTTTCTCTATCACTGGACCTTGGCTTTTCTCCTATTTTTATTGCATGGAAGATGGATATAGCAGTGGCCTTTTTCTGACCAAAAGGACGTTAATAACATCCATGGAGTGCCAGAGCCAGGTAGGGACATTGGTTCCCTGAATGACCCAGTGAGATGATGCTAGCCCAGACTAGTTACACTGTCACATCAAAGAGGAATGCAGCCTGTATTATTTAACAGATTGTTCAAGGGTTTCCTTTGTAATGTAAGTTAACCTTTTCTCTAATACATCTGTTCATGGTGTGGCTACAAAAGCTTCTCTGAAAGGCAAAACAAACAAAACAACCTGGTAGCATTTTCAGATCCCTCTGAAGGGTATGTCAAGGCTTTCATGTTCTGGAGTCCCTTCATGTTAGCTGGTCTTCTGCCCTTGCTTTCCCTTGTTCTTCAGAGGGATGCTGGAGGAGAACAGAGCAAACATTGGGACATTTCTTTACAGGGATCCTGTGAGAAGCATAGATAGATGATGTGACTTCACTCCTCTTTATTTACCTGGCTTCTACAGTCTTTTCTGATCTGTTGAGGGCCAGACCAACTATCATCTCCTCCAGAAATTATTAGCACTTTTTGATGTTGACATGACTTTTTTGTTTTGCATTGTTCTCAG
This sequence comes from Onychomys torridus, assembly GCF_903995425.1. NCBI lineage: Eukaryota > Metazoa > Chordata > Mammalia > Rodentia > Cricetidae > Onychomys > Onychomys torridus. The sequence goes on from NC_050459.1 coordinate 42,675,038, forward strand.
AATTATAACTCTATGTAGAGCTTCCTTGCATTTCTTAAAACGCCATGTGAACCTTTGTTATCCTTTATTAAAATATAGTGGTCCTCACAAATGATTTATTTAGAGTTTACTGTGTAGAATTATTGGTGTTTTATAGGTAATTAAAATATCATAAATACATGTTGATTATGATAGTGAATAAGTTTGCATTTATTAAATAATTAAAATAATATATTTAAAAATCAACTTAATGGGTCTTGTATATGAAATATTTATAGTTTTTTTGAAGCTATATAAGCCAATAATAATGTTTCTTTGCATTCAATATAGACATGAATAAGTATTAGATAAAACAATCTTCCTTTTAATTTAACAGTATCATATCTTTTTATATCCAGGTAAAAATTTAAAACACAAGAATGCACAAACTTTAGCTACTATAATACTGTTAATCACATGAAGATCATCTGACTGATCTAATTTGGGAGGGAAAAGCCTATAAGCAATTAAAAATTACTTGTGATTTTCACTCAGTGACTCTTATTTGCTAGATCTGAACATAAAATCAAGTGTCCCCTATCAAATTAAGTCATAATAGTTCCTTGATTCTTAATTAACATGAGGGCTAGCTAGCTATCAAACCTGTAAGTTGGCTCATCTTTGTTAGCTGACCTCAAATCACACTAGAATGTGAGGATACATACTAACATACCTGTTTATGTAGCATAGCCAGATATTTGTCTTAGCCATCCTGATGGACAGTTAATAACCACTGTGCCTCAAACTTTGGATTTTTTCCTAGGAATATAATTTTTCTCAGGAAATGCTTTTCCCCTAAGAACAGAAACAGCCACAAGAAGGTCCTAAATAGGCCAGGGAACTGACTCCAACTTCATATACAATCCATTTTCTGAGCTTTGTCTTCTGGTGGAGAGGTACTCTGACCATAGAGATGCTATTCAACCAAATATCACAGTTTTTTATATGTGTATGTGATGTGTGTGTGTGTATACATATTGTGTGTGTGTATATATATACACACACACACACAATATGTATATCCTAATGCTTACACATTTGAGAATCATACAGAGAATCCATAATATACATTATGAATCTCATAATTGTCATAATTTGTAACTTAAGAATTTTTCAGACTTCCAGAATATGTTTTGTGAGCTTCTCGGGGAGAAAAGACACTAGTCTTCTTACCCAGGACTAGATCCTTCATGCTACAATAGCAGCAAGACAAGCTGTGACCACTGGTGTAATAGGGCATGAATATTATGGTGTCCTGAATGGATTTGAGGCTTGCTTCACAGGAGGGAATTCATGCCTGAAACTGTAAACCTGGTTGAATGCTCATAGCTAGAGAGCTTGTAGGCCAAAAGACACTTCTATTGTTATTTTGCTAAATGGACATAATGTCAAATTGCCTTCTAAATACTTACAATGCAACCACAGACCTTGGCTGCTCTTAACTCTGGTCACTCACTGAAGCTTCTTTTTGCAGTGGGTAACAGTCAATGAAGAGATTCATAACTCATTAAAGTGCTGAGAATAAGTGACTACGATTGCGGAGCCCCAGATGGACTGTCTTTATTGCTCCCCCATGTCCCTCAACCCTGTTGCAAGATTCACAGAAAAGAATGGAGAAAGAATGTAACAGGTAGAGAATATGGGTGAGTGCCCAGAGCTTCTGGATATGACACGACTGACTACCAAGCTCATGAACTCAGATCAGCTGTGGTTACCTGCAAACACCTGAGAACTATAAAGACAGCCACAATTCCAGCATGGGCCCTATCCCTAACTGAGGAACTAGTGACAGCTGATAGACACTGTGGGGGATGGGGAGGTGGGGGATGGAGAGGGCCAGGGGGGGGGGGATGGAGTTTGCGGGGAGACAATCATTCTCTGGTAGTGTGGCCATTGCTAGGTTGCCTGCCTCAGGGATGACCCCACACTTATGCAATATAAGAGTGGAGAGGTGAGGGGTGGTATTTTGCTGTTTATGTATATGAAATTCTCAAAGAACAAATATTTAGAAAATGGTATTGTTTCTAATATTGGAAAAGCTGATCTCCTTTGAGGCTCACAAAACTCATGTTAAAAAGACAGACTGACTAATATCTCTCTCTCTCTCTCTCTCTCTCTCTCTCTCTCTCTCTCTCTCTCTCTCTCTCACACACACACACACACACACACACACACACACACACAATGCTAAGAAAATATTACAACCTCTTAATAAGTAAATAAATAAAACTAAAGAAGCAGAAACATCCAAAGTGCATGATACTAAATATCTGCAAAAAAGCTAGTTCTCCCTAGGGTCACATTTAAAGTCAACATGTACTAGCTAATGAGAAGCATTTCCATTTTGTATTTTAGTTTCCAACTTTTAAGTATTAACAATTAACCAATGGAGATTAGACATCCAAAGAAGCTTTTAGTATAAAAAAGAGATGAAAACAAACAAGTAAACAAAAGCTCCAAATTAAATGACACTGTTCAGGAGAAAACAAAGCTTTAAAATACATTAATTCCCTCCAAGAGACAAAGTATTTCATCCATTAAACAAAAGCAGTATGCTATTAACCATAAAATATATTTTGAAGAAAAAAGGAGCTTCAGGGACTTGAAATATACAGAAATGAGAAACTCAATAGAACTTTGCAAAATAAAACTGCTGTAATCTGAAACAAAAAGGAAAACAGAAACTCAACATTAGTGAACTCTTACAGGAGTTAAAATGCCTAGAAATAGAAAACAGAAAACACAAAAGAGGTAATTGCTATCTGGTAAGGAATGGAGAAGGCCTTGCTGTTTTACTAGAGAGGTGACAGGTTAACCTGCTGTAGATTCATACACAAACACTGCTAGGAGGCATTAAAGAAGTGAATAATTTATTAGAGAAAAAACAGGAGCTGGAAGAGCATCTTGTGCTGGTTTGCTGTGTTCTGAACCCTAGAAGGCACCATGATAAAGGCTACCTCTTCTTTCTGTGTGCCTCACTAGAGAGGTATTCCCAATTTCTGACTCTAGTTTTTTTCTATAAGAATATTTGTTAATTCTTATACTGAACTTGCAAGTCATGGCTGAATGCAAGCGAATACTTCAAGGGATAAAGAGAAGCCTTCATTGGGATGACTCTGAAGAAACGTGTCTTGACATTTCTTTGGAGCAATACCATTTTCTCTACTTTCCAAGGCTTATCATGAACAGTGCTTTTCTATCAAAATGCCTGGACAGTAATAGTCTAGACGATGAGAAGCCAGTGGAGAAAGGAACCCAAAGAACTCAATAAAATAATTCAGTAATATTCCCAATGACATTTAGTTCTTAGCCTTATAGATAAACATAAAACATAAAACCTCTCTAGTTCCTATCACACTGGTGTTTCAGAGTTTGTAGATAAGCTAAAACTACAACATACTACTTAGGATATTGAAGTTACACTTCACACAATGGAAAAAGGAAAATTAAGAATTCTGCAAAGCAGAACAGCTAACACAGGAAGAGAAGAATCAGTAGCTCAAACAAATCTGTTAAGGGGGAATTCTGGGAAGACAGCTTCATGCTAGGTACAATGGACAACCAGTCCAGAATACAAAGATTTAAGGTATATTATTTAAAATATTTGTCTGTGTATGCCTGTGCCCATGTATGTACATTCATGTGGACCAGAGATCAACTGTGGGTTTGATTTCTTTGGTTAAAGATGGGGCATCTCATTGGCCTGAACTGTCCCATTTAGCCTTGGCTATCTAGCTCCCACACCCCATCGATCTGCCTACCTCTTATTCCAAAGTTCTGGTACTAAAAGTATGCACCATTACATCTAGCCTTTGGGCATGGGTTCTGAGTACCAAACTCAGATATTTGTGCTTTCACAAGCACTTTAATGAGTCATCTCTCCAGCCATGGATTTAAGAGAGAAATTGAGATCATTGATAATTGATCTTAGCTATTAACTAGATAAATCACCATGGAAACAAAACTCTGGTCATATCTATAAAGGCCTTTGTAGATTAGGTTGAGGTGGCAAGACCTACTCTAAACATTTATGGTACCATAGCATGGCCTGGGAGTCTAAGCTGAATCATAAGGAAAAGCAAGTTGAGACTAAGTATTCACCATTCTCTGCTTCCTGACTGTGGATGCCAGGTACTCACTACTATTCATTCTGCTGCCAAGCCTTCCCTCCATAATGTTGTATATTCCCTTGAACTGTAAGGCAATAGCTTCAAGTTGCCTTTTATCAGGCATTTGTTTACAAGAAGAAGGAAGCAAATAATACATACTCAATATTCCTTATCATATTCAGTATCATAGCATGATCACTTAAAGTGAGGACTGGTTGCCCAGTAGAGTCTGAACTAATCATTGCTTTATGTGACTTGATGATTTTCTGATGATGTTTTTGATCTGTCCTCTGTGCCTTTGTTTTGGCTAGTTGGTAGGTTAGATTCACATATTTTAATTTATCAGTTATTTAGCCATGGTCAAATACTGGGGAAGTTTGTTGAGCAGAGAAGCCTCTCCCACCCTACCTTTCCCCTTTCCTCTGATATGGATTAGTTCCTATTATCTGTGCTGGTATCAGGCTCTGAGGTAACACCTTCTCCTCCAGACATAGCAAACTCAAGTCAAGTGAATCCCATTAGAAACCTCCTTTCAATGATGTATTGTTCACTTAATATCCTCCAATGTCTCTTTTAAAATTAGTTTGAATGAAGCATAAGAATAAAGTTTTATTGGGGTCAAACTTCATTTTTGTTCAAAAAATAACATTGCCCAGTGTAATCATAGGAGCTATTTAACAGATTTGACATTGGAAAAACAAATCCAAATATGCTCTCAGAGGACAAAGACTCCCTCCTATTGAGACTACTCAGAGGGGTGTTGTCATATAAAAATTCTTGAATGTTTGTTTTATACATCAGATAGTTTTAAATGTACATATGCTACCCAACATAAGTTACAATAAAAATATCAACGAAATAAAACTACAATTTTAAATGAAAGTTCCAAGACAATTTAAAATTCCTGGATGCTGATGCGTGAAATAAATTCTTTTGATTGGTGAATGAAGGAAAAGTATAGCAATAAAACCTAACAAAAGTTAAAACATAGTGTGATACGTACCAAAACAATGAGATTCAAAGTACAGAAACTAAGATGATAGCAACTGGAAATAGTTTGAAGAATGACATAACTTTAATGTAGATTGTTAATGGAAAAAACACCATCGCACTAGCATGGAGGTTCAACTCATCATTCTGCATTGTGGTGACATTTTGTTTGTGCTCTAGCAAACAAAGCTTGCCTGGAGATCAGAGGGCAGAGCTAGCCACTAGTTAATCATAGAGGCCAGGCTGTGGTGGCTCATGCCTTTAATCCCAGCACTTGGGAGGAGGAAACAGGAAGTGATACAGCTGGGCTGAAAGAGGAAGTGATAAGGCAGGAAGAGACAGGAGCTCTGCCTTTTTAGGCTGAGGAGTTGGTAAGGTAAGAGGTGGCTGTGGCTTGCCCCTTTGTCTCTCTGGTCTTTCAGCATTTACCCTGATAGCTGGCCCCAGGTTTTTTATTATTATTATTATTATTATTATTATTATTATTATTATTATTTTGGTTTCTCTGTGTATCTTTGTGCCTGTCCTGGAACTCACTTGGTAGCCCAGGCTGGCCTCGAACTCACAGAGATCCACCTGCCTCTGCCTCCCAAGTGCTGGGATTAAAGGTGTGCGCCGCCGCCGCCGCCGCCGCCGCCGCCGCCGCCACCACCACAGGGCCCAGGTTTTTATTATTAAGACCAATTAGGATTTGAGCTACACTATATGTTCACTTTTATTCTAGTATCAAAATTGTGGCAAGTAAGGCGTTATTTGTTATTAATGATTTTCTTTTTTTTTTTCTCAAAAAGTACTCATTATAAAAGACAGTAAAAGCTGGCATGAAATACTTATTTTGAAATATGTTTTTTTTGCTAAACCTTAAATATTTTAATCTAACCTAAATGACAAAAATTAAGATATGTAAACTGTAAAACTTCCCAGAGAGCTGTTCTCAGAACATATTTATTTAGCAAATTAAGATATAGAGGTCTTTTAAGAATATCACACAGCACAAGGACTGCATGAATATGAAACTGTGATATGTACACCCAGTAGACACTTAACACATATTTATAAGAATGAATACCAGATATGAATCATAAAAGGGGAGAGTCAGAGAGAATCAAAAGAGACTCAAAGGCATTAACAGAGTTGTTACTTTCCTGCATTCAGATTCAATTTTAGTGAGTGATCAAGTATTACTAAATCTTGAGCAAGTCGGATTGATTTTTAGATTAGTGCATGAGACAACAGCTCTTCCTGCCCTCCTACCCCCAACCCTCACCGCCATGCACTGTGGTTGGTGATCAAACCCAGTGTCATGGAAATGAATGTCAGTTAAGTGCTTTCCACTAGACTGTACTCATAACCCTGAACAAAGTGTTTTCTATGCTCTAAATGTTCATGACCCTACTCTGTGTGTGAAAACCCTAACTATGTAAGGGAGACAGTCTTTGGGGGAGGAATTGATGCATTATGGATGTGCTCAGTATCTTCTTTTCAAAACACATTTTTTGAAGATCTCCCTTTTCTCATTGTGCTATGTAAAGACAGGTGACTAACATAACTCATGAGAGAGTCCTTACAAGACAGCAAACGTGCTAGTACCCTGGTCTTGGGCTTTCGAGCCTCCAGAACCTTGAGAAAGTTCGGCTTACAAGCTGCATGTTTTGGTACCCTTGTTACAGCAGGTGAATTAAGACAGAAGTGAGGTCTTTCTGGGGTGTTTGAACATGTGCTTTTTTCTTTGTGCTATTTTTCATTATTCTTAAGCCCTTCTTACATGTATACAATGAAACATGATCATATATACCACTTATGTCTTCCATCTAACTCCTAATCCACCTTCCCCAACACAATCCTTGCCCTCCTGACTTCATCTGCCCCCACCCCCTTTCTGACAATCCACTAAGTCCAGATGATGGTCTCTACATGTGTATGGGTGTGAAGGTACCTGATGGAACATGGGAAACCTACCAGGGACCATAGGTTAAAAAAAAATGATTTGTCAAGCTGTGGTGGTACATGAGTTTAATCCCAGCACTCGGGAGGCAGAGGCAGGTGAATCTCTGAGTTCTGAGTTCAAAGCCAGCCTAGTCTACAGAGTGAGTTTCAGGACAGCCAGAGCTGCATAGAGAAGTCCTGTCTTGAAAAACAGCAAACAAACAAAAAACAATGATTCTCCTACTCTCGGCAGTTATTAACTACCAACAGCTCTTAAGTAAGGGAGGTAGGCCTAGAAAACATCAACCTTGTTGATGCCAGAATTTGGGCTAGTTTGTGTTGGTCATGTGTAGGTAAACACAGTGGTGGTGAGCTCAGGAGAGCTCTGGCCATGTTAGTTCACATTGCAGAGCACTGTTGCTCACCATCTGGATCTCACATTCCTTTGTCCTGCTCTTGCTCGATGTCCCCTGAGTTTTGGTGATGTTGGGAACGAGTTGTTAAAGATTTCCCACTTTGGGTTGAGCATGTGGTCTCCAATTCTCAGCATGTGTGTGTTTTCCCAGGAGAATCTCAAAGTCTGAGTTTTATAAATTTCTATATGAAATAACAGAGGCAATACCACAGGTCTTAGGTATTATGTATTTCACCAGGGAAAGGGTTTTGTGGCAACACAAAAATGAAAAGCCATGCCCCATTCTTGCCTTCTGGAGTGCTATGTGTGGCTGCAAGACACATTCTCTTTCATTTAATCCATAAAGGCAAGGCATCTGTGATCATGGATGTACAGCTGCCCCTGTTTAGCATAGAAATACTGTAATAACGGACACTCACCATACACCATGTATCAAAATACTCAGTTTCCACTGAGGCCAAACCATTGATAGTTATTGGGTTTATTCTGAATTGAATTCCTGGCTTTATCTTCTACTGTGTGTGTGATGATGGGCCATAGTAGAAATAGTAGAAATAAATAGCTGGCAGGAGGTTTAATTAAGTTACATGAGTTTAGAAAAACTTACTGAGTTAACTGGGACTCAAAATAAACTTCAGGTAGCTTGTAAGAATGAGGCAGATTCTTTGGGTATAAAGAACCCACACATGTAAGAGATGGCAATGTATGCAAGGTTTATGATAGAAAGATAGAAGTTTCATACTAAGAAGAAAAGAGTATCAAATTCCAGGATTACAGAAAATCTTTGAATTGTACTTCATAAAAGAATGACACAGTGTCATTGTAAGCTTCAATTCTTTCATTTTCATACATCTTCTGATATTTTCAAACATTCACTTAGAAATCCCTAATTGAATGTAATGCTATGTCTACATTTATGGCAATTATCTCTGTTAGTTCTTTTATTAGTGACAACACAATCTTATGTACAATGCAGAACCTCAATTTTCTCAGCTTGCTGTAAGTAATCTGATGTATGTTACAATACGGCAGCATCCATGAGAGTTATTCTTCTAGCCCAACAAGAGAACAGCACTCAGATTTCTAAACACCTAATCTTGCACTATTCAAAACTTATACAGAGGAAGTATAGAAAGTAGTTAATTCATCTTACTCAAATATATCATCTCTACTCCCCTCCTGCAAAGTGTTTCATTTTTTTCACATATAATTGAATTGGGTTTTGCTCCACATATTTCAGTAAGTACGAATAGATACACACAGCCACATTCTAGACATAGACACACCGAATGCAAACAATACCTCTTTGCAAGTTCATAGGAGATTTATCACAATAAAAGGGGCCAGAAGAATCTGGACATTTCTGGGTTACTGTGCTATTCCCCACTGCTCTTCTCTAACTATCTCAGACAGGCTGACAGAAACTATTGTTATAACTGCTGCTGGTGTTGTATTTATATACCATGTTGGTTAGGCTGTGAGACCTCAGGAAAGGCAGGCACTATAATGTGCCCTTTCAATTTGCACACAGAAACTTTAAGAGTCTATTATCTGGTTTACTTTCAGCGCCTATTACCATCACATGAAAATAGAATGTGGCACCATCAGGTTGAAAATAAAAGAGTTTCTGTTGTGCATGGGATGAAAGGAAAAATTTTCACGGCCCATGACCATCTCCTGCAATTTTCAACCTGACGTTAAAAAAGTTTGTCATATGCAAAGAAATGAGGCTAGACCTATTTCACAGGGACCTGCCAATAATTTTGCATCTATATCTAGCTACCTGATGATTCACCAGCTTCTAATATATGATTTGTCCAGGGTCTAATCCACGAAATAATCTTGGGAATGATTATGCTTGCATAAATGCCTGTTTACTTAGAAGTCAGCAGGCAACTTCAAGGATCAAACCCATACATCTCATAAACAGCATATACAGTAAGGGATCAAAATCAAATCAAAGTTGGAAGACTCAGTACCAGCAGTAGCTAAAAGACAACGCTTCCTTTCATCCCCAAAGAATATGTTCTAATAATCCCAAACTGAAAGACATGTCCTATGAAATAGTTTTTGTTTTATATATGTATGGCAAGATGAAGAAAGTAGAATCCACATGTGCTATGATGACTACTGATTTGATTATATTTTATATTCTAGATGTACACATCATTTGGGGTTATCTTTTTATAAATGCTAAATTAAATGTACATAATATTTATTAAACTTTATGAGAGCTCATTTTGTGTCAGTTCTAAATACTTTATATTAACACAATTCCCACACAGTACTTTGGATTGTAGGTTGTGTTTATGACTTATTTTACAGATGGTAAAATGAAACTACTCAGAGGTAAAGAAAATGGACAAAAGATCATAATATGGCTAGTAAGAGAGAACAAGATTAAAACTTGGGGAATTTATTTTTAAGTAGACTTGTGTTAGCTGATGCTGTATTTATAGCCACAGAGGGCTACTATGTAGTTAATATAGAGACACGTGGAATTGAGATTTACTGAAAATATAAAATGGGCACAAGAGTTCTCTTAGTAAGATTATGACTGCTGAATGTGGTGAGTTTATGCTGCTTCTGTGTGACATGGTGAATGAAGAAAGTCAGGGTAAAAAGACTAGACCCAACTTCAAAGAGAAAAAGATTGGAAGGACACAGTAAATCATGAAGTAGATGATGAAACAAAGATAGATTGATAGATGGGAAGTACAGAGAAGCAGAGGGCGATACAGCCAAAGGAACTGGCAGCACACAGCTACAGCCTTGGCTCCTTGGTTGTAGAAGGTTAATCAGAAGCAGTGGGACCAGAACTTATCCCAGATGTATTAACTGGCTTTCTAGAACCATTTCCTCTATGATGGGATGCCTTGCTCAGCCTTGATGCAGCAGGGAGGGGCTTGGTCCTGCCTCAGCTTGATGTGCCAGACTTTGTTGACTCCTCATGGGAGGTCTTACCCTTTCTGAAGAGTGGATAGGAGGTGTGGTGAGAGAATGTGGGGGAGTGGAAGGAAGGGAGGAAGGGGAACTGTGGTTGGTATGTAAAATAATAAAAATTTAAAAGAAAAAAAATAAACAGAAGCTGTATCCAAAAGTAATTTGGTTTCTGCTTTCTTAGTTATGTTGTAGATTAAACCTGTAAGTGTATAATGCTCAGTGAGTCAAGCCACAAATAAAAGCAAGTGAGATATCCTAACCAACAGATGTGCAGATTGCAATGGAGAATCCCAAGAAACATGAAAAAGAAGGGCAACATGATACCTCCAGGAGAGTATTACTTCTCAATTATTGAATCCAAGGGTAGGCAAAGGGGTTGAAATTCCAAACAAAGAATTCAAAATCTGCTTTTCAAACAACCCATGACTTCAAAGAGGAAACAAACAAGTAGATGAATGAAGTAAGGAAATAAATTCAGAATGTAGACAAGAAAATCAGTAACATAGCTGAGGAAATAAAAGCAACATAGTTAAGAAATTAACAATGACTGAATCTACCATGCTGAGCTGAATCCCCAGGGGAGACCTTGCCTTGGAGGAAATGGGAATAGGGGAAAGGCGGGGGGGGGGGGGGGGCGTGGAGGAGGGAGGACAGTGGAATCCATGGCTGATAGGTAAAATTAAATTAATTATAAAATAAAATTTAAAAAGAGAAATTAACAATGAAACTGACATCTTAGAAAGAACAATCAGAAACATTTGGAATGAAACAGTTAATGATTTCGGAAACCTAAGTCAAAAACATTTACTGAACTCCCATCTAGACCACAGGTGAGTTCCTGGGGTTATAGTCAGAGAGGCAACTGCCCCTGGGTCCCAACCCTGGGCACCATCCTGGGAGGACCTGCCCAACTTGGCCCCAGTTTCTGGCCAATTGGCAGGCCTGTGGGAAGGCTCCCCTTTTCCAAGACCGCAGGCAGACCCTGCAGTCTCTACACACTGCCCCCACACCCATTTGCCCAAGAACCCAGCCACTTCCTGAGACTCAAAGACCAGCCCCCAGCTCCCATCCGCCCTGGAACTCCCATCTGGACTGGAGAGACCCTCTGGTGGACACTACAACCTCAATGCCTTGCCCCCACGCCCATCTGCTGGAGACCCCACCCACTTCCGGAGACTTAGAAACCAGTGTCCAGCATTCCATCCTGCCCTGGAACTCCCATCTGGACCAGAGAGCCCCCAGCTCCCATCTGCCCCAGAACTCCCATCTGGACCAGAGCTTCCATCCTGTCCTGGAACTCCCATCTGGACAAGAGGAGCTCCCATCTGGACAAGATAAGGAGACCCCAGGGACTTCCTGAGACTCAGAATCCAGCCCCCCCAGCTCCTATCCGGCCAGCACTCTCATCAGGACCAGAGCTCCCATCTGGTCCAGAGCTTCCATCTGGACCAGAGAGAGGCTCCCTAAATCTGTCAGCTCTGTCTGGACCAAGTACACTGATAAGACCAAGAACGAACCCACAAGGAGATGGGCAGACGTCAAGGCAGAAGTACCTACAACAAAATAAAGAGTAATACAGCATCACCAGAACCTAGCCCTTCTCCAACAGCTAGACCTGAACATCACAGAATGGAAGAAAAAGAAGAAGAAAACAACCTTATAAGTAACATATGAAGAGGCTAGAGCCTTAAATAGAAGAAATCAAAAATAAAGTGGAGGAACAGACAAACAAAAGATGGGAAGAACGCTATAAAAAATGAGAGGAAAGGACAGTTAAAGCAGAAGAAAACAATAAGTCCCTGAAAGAAATCATGAAAAAGCAAGGAAAACAGTCCAAGACCTGAAGAGGGAAATAGAAAAAAATGAAGAAGACATTAGCAGAAGGAATGCTGGAAATAGAAAATCTGAGTAAACAAACAGGAACTTCAGATGCAAGTATAACCAACAAAATGCAAGAGATGGAAGAGAGGATCTCTGGTGTTGAAGATAGGTTAGAAGAAGTAGATTCATCAGTAAAAGAAAACACTAAAACCAAAAAAGTCATGACCTAAAAGGTCCAAGAAATTTGGGACACCATGAAAAGATCAAACCTACAAATAATAGGAATAGAGGAAGGAGAAGAATACAAACTCAAAGGCACAGAAAATATATTTAACAAGATCATAGAAGAAAACTTTCCCAACTTAAAGAAGGAAATGGCTATGAAGATACAAGAAGCCTATAGAACACCAAACACACTAGACCCAAAAAAAAAGTCCCCTCGGCACATAATAATTAAACAACTAAATGTACAGAATAAAGAAAGAATATTGAGGGCAGCAAAGGAAAAAGGCCAAGTGACTTATAAAGGCAAACCCATCAGAATAACACCTGATTTCTCGATGGAGACTGAAAGCCAGAAGGATCTGGACAGATATAATGCAGACACTAAGAGACCATGGACGCCAGCCTAGACTAATATACCCAGCAAAACTTTCAATCATCATAGATGGAGTGAACAAGACCTTCCAAGACAAAATCAGATTTAAACAATACTTATCCACAAACCCAGCCCTACAGAAAGCACTAGAAGGAAAATTCCAACCTAAGGAAGGTAGATACACCCAAGAAAACATATGCAATAAATAACACCACAGCAGTAAACCCCAAAGAATAGAAGTACACACACACTACCACCAAAAAAATAAAAATAATAACAGGAACAAACAATCACTGGTCATTAATATCCCTTAATATCAATGGACTTAATTCACCTATAAAAAGACACAGACTAACAGAATGGATAAGAAAACAGGACCCATCTTTCTGCTGCATAGAAGAAACACACCTCAAATTCAAAGACAGACACCTCCTAAGAATAAAAGGCTGGGAAAAGACTTTCCAATCAAATGGTCTTAAGAAGCAAGCTGGTGTAGCCATCTTAATATACAGCAAAATAGACTTCAAACTAAAATCAATCAAAAGAGATGATGAAGGACATTGCATACTCATCACAGGAAATATCCACCAAGATGAAGTCTCAATTCTGAACATTTATGCCCCAAACACAAGGGCACTCACATATGTAAAAGAAACATTACTATAAAGCTTAAATCACATATAAAACACCACACATTAATAGTGAGAGATTTCAACACCCCACTTTTACCTCTGGACAGATTGGCCAAATTGAAACTCAACAGAGACATAATGGTCTTAACTGATGTTATGGCTCAAATGGACTTAATCGATATCTACAGAACATTCCACCCAAACAAAAAAGAATATACCTTCTTCTCAGCACCGTATGGAACCTTCTCTAAAATCGACCACATACTTGGCCACAAAGCAAATCTCAACAGATACAAAACAATTGGAATAACCTCCTGTGTTGTATTGGACCACCATGGTTTAAAGTTAGATTTCAACACAGAAAAAACTACAGAAACCCTATAATCTAATGGAAACTGAATAATGCTCAACTGAATCACCAATGGGTTAAGGAAGAAATAAAGAAAGAAATTAAAGACTTCCTAGAGATCAATGAAAATGAATACACCACATACCCAAACTTATGGGCCATGATGAAAGCAGTGCTAAGAGGGAAATTTATAGCACTAAATGCCCATATAAAGAAGCTGGAGAAATCTCACACAAGTGACTTGACAGCACACCTGAAAGCCCTTGAACAGGAAGAAGCAAAGTCTCCCAGGAGGAACAGAAACCAGGAAATTATCAAATTGAGAGCTGAAAACAATAACATAGAAATAAAGAGAACAATACAAAGGATTAATGAAACAAAGAGTTGGTTCTTTGAGAAGATCAACAAGATAGACAAGCCCATATCCAAACTAACCAAAAGACAGAGAGAGAGCATCCAAATTAACAAAATCAGAAATGAAAAGGGGGACATAATAACAGACAATGAGGAAATCCAGAGAATCATCAGGTCATACTTCAAAAACCTCTACTCCACAAAACTGGAAAATCTAAAAGAAATGGATAATTTTCTGGATAGGTACCACATGCCTAGTTAAAACAAGATCAGATAAACCATTTAAAGAGTCCAATAACCCCTAAGGAAACAGAATCAGTCATTAAAAGTCTCCCAACCAAAAAAAGCCCAGGACCAGATGGTTTCTACCAGATCGTCAAGGAAGACTTAATACCAATCCTCTTTAAATTGTTCCACACAATAGAAGCAGAAGGAATATTACCAAACTCCTTCTATGAGGGTACAATTACCCTGATTCCTAAACCAAACAAAGATGCAACAAAGAAAGAGAACTACAGACTGATCTCCCTCATGAACATTGATGCAAAAATACTCAATAAAATAATGGCAAACAGACTCAAAGAACACCTCAAAACAATTATCTACCATGATCAAGTAGGCTTCATCCCAGGGATGCAAGGATGGTTCAACATATGAAAGTCTGTCAATGTAATACACCATATAAACAAACTCAAAGGAAAAAAAAAAAACCACATGATCATCTCACTAGATGCAGAAAAGGCATTTGACAAAATCCAACACCCCTTCATGATAAAGGTCTTGGAGCAATCAGGAATACGGGGAACATACCTAAACATAATAAAGGCAATCTACAGCAAGCCAACAGCCAACATCAAATTAAATGGAGAGAAACTCAAAGCAATACCACTAAAATCAGGAACAAGGCAAGGCTGTCCCCTCTCCCCATACTTATTCAATATAGTACTTGAAGTTCTAGCCAGAGCTATAAGACAACATAAGGAGATTAAGGGGATACAAATTGGAAAGGAAGAAGTCAAGCTTTCCCTATTTGCAGATGATATGATAATATACATGAGTGACCCCAAAAATTCAACCAAGGAACTGATACAGCTAATAAAAACCTTCAGCAACATAGCAGGATACAAGATCAACTCAAAAAAATCAGTAGCCCTCCTATATACAATAGACAAACAGGCTGAGAAGGAACTCAGAGATACATCACCCTTTACAATAGCCACAAATGATATAAAATACCCTGGGGTTACTCTAATTAAGCATGTGAAGGACCTATATGACAAGAACTTTAAGTCCCTCAAAAAAGAAATTGTAAAAGATGTCATAAATGTCTTGAAGAAAAGTGACAGTAACCTCTGCTGGGTGGTGGTGGCACATGCCTTTAATCCCAGCACTTGGGAGGCAAAGCCAGGTGGATCTCTGAGTTTGAGGCCAGCCTGGTCTACAGAGCAAGATCCAGAACAGGCACCAAAACAACACAGAGAAACCCTGTCTGAAAAACATGAGAGAGAGAGAGAGAGAGAGAGAGAGAGAGAGAGAGAGAGAGAGAGAGAGAGAGAGAGAGAGAGGTTACTGATCACTAAATCTGATGACATTTGAGATTAGATGTGATATAGTGGCTGCTAGCTAGATAGTGTATGTCCTTGGGGAAGATTGGCTGATGAACATTTTGGACACATAAAGGGACCCCAAGATAAGGTAAATTAAGTCAGAAGCTTAGGTTTTCTTCGTTGTCTCAGTTTGAAGACCTAGAATTTCATGACTTGATATGATGATCCCATACCTGAGAGAATACAGTGGAATACTTCTGTGTTCACTTTGAGCAGTGAGGTTAGACAGATCAGAATCTTCTTACCCTGCATCAGGTTTTGTTTCTACTAGTGTATCACATTTAATAAAAACATGGATACCATTATTTAAATGACTTTAATATGTACTGTACATCAAAAGAGAAGAATACTAATCTAGGTAGCAGGACCTAGATGAGATGGTCCATATACCTGTAGATTTGTCTATAATTCTATTCTCTGACTTTAATATTCTGAAAACTACAGATGTTATGTGCTGCTTTTTAACGACTTTTTAAAATAACAATTATCAAACTGGGGGAATTCCTCTGTGCCATTATGATCGACCTGTAGGCAAGTCTGTTTGATGCATTTTCTTAATTACTGATTGTGGTGAGAGCACCTGGTGTCACCCCTGAGCAAGTGATTCTGGGTTGTACAAGGAAGCAGGTTGAACAAACCATGGAGAGCAAACCAGTAGCTGCATTCAGTTCCTGCCTTGATTTCCCTAAGTGATGGACTGTGAGGAAAGTATAAACCCAATAAACCCTTTCCTTCCCAAGTTGCTTTTAGGTCATGGTCTGCAATACAAAGCTTAACTAAGACATCTGTGTTAACTCTTTTAATCAGTATTCTCCACTCATCCACCAACTAATCCTATACCCAGGGAAGTCATGGTTATGGAGTCTTTGCTTTATTCTTAAAATTCCACCACAGCATGTAGCACATTTCACATCAGAGAAATAACTCAAGTCATATCCAGAGTTAATATTATGAGATATTCAAATTTTAAAACAACAGTTATCGCAATGGGAAATTCTTCTGTAGTTCTCTGTATTATGATTTCAGCTCCTATACGTCCATTTCTATGTCCACCAGAAAGAGAACGTAAACCTTTGTAACTCAACAACAACAACAACAAACATTATCTTGCCCGGAATGCCTGAGGGATCCAGCATCAGAGAAGGAAGAGATCAACGGAACTTGTGTGAGGGATGAGATGAAAATTCATATTCCAGGCAATTTTTCAAAAATCTCCTAGCCTGAAAAACAGGGGATCCTCTCCTTTACTAAGTAGGTATTTTCTTTTCTTTTTCTTTCTTTTTTTTTGGCTTAGATTAGTGAGTGAGGCTGGAAGTGATACAAGGGTATGGCCTGAGTGACAACTTTGTAGCCTCATAAATAAGCAGAAGAATGGGGATTATACTTTATGTGTGGTTGAATTGAAGTCCCTATGGTGCCAAATGACCCTGTTCACCCACCATCCTTCCAAATCTGGTGTTGCTTTGTGCCTCCATGTGTCATTCCAATTCTGGACTGTGTGCGTGAGACAAGGCCTTTGTCACATCCCCATATTCTGTCATATTTCACACCCAAGCAGTCACTGAACCGCTGGGTCATTTTTCAAGGGTGAAATGCAATTTAATAAGGTGGAAGACAACATTGCACTGCTTTTCTGTATACTTACACAGGGAAGGGGGGAAAAGCCTCCCCAAAGAACCTCCATCCATTAAAGAGGAAGGAAGGGAAGCCCTGGATGCCAGGAGGAAAAGGAAAATTAGCTTAGCTCGGCAGACAGACATTGCTTCCACCTGCTCAATTCAGGAAATGAGAAGTTCGCCAACTCAGCTATTTGAGAGAGGAAGCAACCTCAAAGGAGCCCCTTCACCGTGGCTGTGCACTCTGCTTTACAGAGCAGGAAACAGAAAAAAGCCTAATAGACAGAAGAATAGCCACTGCAAAGGGGGAACCGCATTGTAATGCATCAGTATTATACACAAGGATGGACTCCATCATTCAGTTATTAAGTCTTATCTATTTCTCCTCTTAAGTCTGTTTGTACCTATTTATGCTAAAACTCCGTCATCTTACTTGGTGCATGTTATAAATAACATTTTATTCCAGAGGAAAGAAAGCCTGCGGGTAACTTGTTCAAATCCCCAAGCACTTAGCAGAGAACAGAAGGTCTCTAACAGGAGTTGTCTTTGGTCCACTAAAAAAGATCATGGTATTTCTAACATGCGTATGACTACCATAACTAAAGTCAAGAGGGACCGGCCTCTGATATGGCATGTCAACTTGGAAGGCGTGGGAAGTGTCCTTTAGTGACAGAGGCCACAGACTGCTCATCTGGTTTGTCATGTGAGTAGCCTCCGTACTTTCTGGGTGATTCTGATCACATACTGACTCCCTCTGCACTTCTCTCTCTCTCTCTCTCTCTCTCTCTCTCTCTCTCTCTATATATATATATATATATATATATATATATATATATATATATATATACACACACACACACACATATATACGATGCTTTTCAGCATCCATGCAGTTGCACTGGTTAAATAAGTTCAGATGGGTCCAGTCCAGTCTTTAGGATGCAGTTATTGCTTAATAAGTTCAAATATGCTTTTTCATGCCAGTTAGCAATGATTCATACTTACAATCACGTAGTGTTAGTTTCATTAGATGCTAAATGCCCTAAAATCATGTTGAAAGATTAAACATGATAAAGGTTAACAGTCACAGACGTTACTCTAATGTAAAGGTGAACACGTGATGAAATCTGAGCTCCACAAAAATAGAATATTGTACTTGCAAAGTTAATGAGAATCCTGTAGCTCACTTTGACAGTGTGTGTTTTTATACTTTAGATTACTTATCATTGTTGGTTAAAGTTTTAAATTGAAACACTCTGTGAAAACTCCTAGGCTCAATTAGCTGTTGACAAAATCAATTTTATGTGGTAAATTCTATTATGTTCACAAATAAATCTGCATTGTATCTGATCAAGTTACTCTTTGTATATTGACAAAATATGTCTGTAACAAGCTCCATTGTTTTGTTGAATAAGCGTATTATCCAGAGAGTAAACTTCTAAGGGTTGACTTCAAAACTTGTCTTTTGTAGTTCTGTTTTAAGGAAAAAGAAATATTTTCAGCTTTATTACCCCCAGAAGTCCTCATCAGTTTGCACATTCTGTTAGTGCTGAAGTTACCTGTTTGATTTATGGGCCTTAATAACAGCAGGACAGCCAAACACATTTGAACTGATCCTAACTTTCAGTGACTACAACAGGAGAAACTGAATGACTGACAGGCTGGAAGTGGAGGCTGAAGGTAGGACCCAATTCTGGCCCCTGCTCTGATCTCCAGAGGCTTCCTCCCATTCACCATTTTAACTTCCTGTTGAGTTTGTAAAATCCCAGAGCATGGGGAGAAAAATGCTGTATTATTGACCTGCTTTGTACTGTACCTTGAAACATGTGCACGGCTGTAGTTTTAGCTCTGCTGAGTATAGGTGTATGCTTTGTAACTAGGGCTTCGAGTCTGGTTAGAGGGTAAAGAACCCAGCTACTGCTTGGGAATAGATCCTATGCTAATGTCAAGCCAGAGAAAAGACCAGCCATGAAACTACACAGCACTGTGAAGAAAAACTGTGATACACCACCAACATATTTAGAAGAATGATCATTTTGGAGGGGTTTAAAAATTAGGAAGCCTCGGTGAGGAAAGGGAATAGTTTCTTCACTGTGCACAAATGTGACAATTTATTAAGGAAAGCTGGACACCTCCATTGATTTAAATGAACCCTTCTCTTCCAAATTACATGCAGCAGCTTGGACTTAATGAAATATTTATTCAAAATCAACAAGCTGCCCTCCAGGAGTCTTTGACGATAAAGGCAAACATTTCATTTAGTGCGCTCAGTTCCCACCTATGGCAATCCTGTGGTGGCCTAATGTTAGGGAAACTGATTTATTTGAGACCAGGAAATTTAAATAGAATGTAACCTTGCCATGCAGGTAAAAGCACTTGCCCTTGGCTATTGCTTAGCTTGACCACAGGGCTTTCTGGAAACAGCCAAAGCTTTATAAGTGTCAGCTCATGGCTAAATCAATGTTTATGCATGGTGTACCTCTGAATAGCAAGCCCTTGCTGCCTGCAAGCGAAACAATGTTCTTATCTGTTTGCCTATTTTTGCTTCTTCAACCACTGCACAGGAGTGTTGCAAATTGCATTTAGGAACAATTATCTGTTGGTATTTCATGAAAAGGAAAGTGTTGTGATTAATGGAAAGTGACACACGCTGATTACTTTGTCTTGTCAGTCTCCTTGGTGAGAGAGTGGCTCCGCTGAACCCAAGTTTGACCTCTCTTACCTTTAACAAGGTCAACCAGAATGCCCAGTGCCTGGAGATGCGCTGTAATAAGTGCTCCAAGATGGCTGGAGGACTCTGCCTCCACTAATGAACTCCAGGAAGCCATTTGAACAGACTAATGCTGCTTTCACCTTAGTCTTAAAGGTGAAATTAAAAACAAAAGGTTACAAGTCTTCCACTGAAACCTGTGAAGTCTAGGCGCTGACAGGTTGACATCAAACTCCATATTCAAAATCTGTAAACAGCTGAAGTCTGAGTTTGCCCAGACACTTGAGGCAAATCCCTCTCCTGCTCTTTATGTCTAGCTCATACCAAACGGTTCACTTTCATCTGTTTCCACGGGGTTGGAGCTCAGACATGACTGTGATGTATCCCCTGGAAAGCACAGAGAGTCCCATCTCATAAAGTCACACGTGGTACCAGAAATCGTACTGTTTTTAAAGTACGTGAATGTAAGTAGGAAAGGCCAGAGGGAAGTTTGAAGTGGTTACATATTTCATCAAGATTTCTAGGCTTCTCCTCAGGTTCTCAGCAGCAACTGGCAAACCAAACCAGACAAAACCAGTGAACTGCTGGGGCAGGGGGTGAGGGTGGGGGGGTGAGGGGGTGGAGAGTAGAGGGTGGGGGTGGTGAGGATGTCCATGCCTAAGTCCATGCTTAGTGAGATTATATGCTAAAATATATTTACCCATCCCCTCATATCCCATAATGCTTAGCATACTGACACTTGGGATGTATTTAAAACTTCATTTTGAAAGCAATGGATTCTTTTTAACTTGATTGAATTTAAGAGAAAATGCATTTCCAAAAAGGAATGTGTGTGTTTGTATGTGTGTATGTGTGGTGTGTGTGTATGCATGCTTTCTCTCAGGAGGAAAAAAACAAAACAAAACTAACTCTGAAATGAAAATAAGAATCAAACTTAGAAATGCTGACATTCACTTCAAAGAGGCAATTTCCACAAGCGTTCTATTTCCCGCCATGCAAACTACACAATCTAGCGACATTGTTTCGTGTGGTCCGCGTCAACATTTACTGGAAACCCTCCCTGATTCTGAATGGGAGTGTTGAGACAGCTATGGTGGTGGTTCACTTGTCAGTGTTTCAGGAGTGTTCCCCCGCGTTGGGAGAGATTTCTCCCGGAACAGTAAAACAGCCGAGCAAGACAAATAGACCTACTGCTCCCTAGGATTAGAGCACATTCATTTGTCAATGGTCTTTCTCTCTCAAAAAGAAAAGTACAAGGCTTCCATTGGGCTTGATTATTAATTCCCATTTGAATTTAAGTCCCTAATAATTAAGTAGCCAACCACTAACTGTAGAGGGTAAAGCAGTGGGTGACAGTTTCTCACAGGGCATATCAATATTCCTTCTGCCGTCATTCAAATTAAGATAATTCCTATAAAGATTCATTTTATTATGAAAGGAAGCAACATCATGTCTACATGATTTTAAGTTTGTCTCAGATCCATTCAAATCATTGATTGTTTAACATGAGATTCCAAAAATAAATAGATTAATAGATTAGGGAGGGGCTGCCCTAAAAAAAAAAAAAAAACAAAACAAAAAACAACAACAACAACAAAAAACCTCTTCCAAATATAAAGCGAATTTTATTTTCATCTGTCATAAAGTTATCAGTGAATTAGTCTCCATAAATTGTGTATTAGACCCATTTAGATGATGTTTTCTGATTCTAAGTTTTTTGGTTGTTTTTCTGGTGATGGGACCCAGGCAGGATCTCACACATGGCAGGCAGTTCTCTACCACAGATCCATACAGCCCCGGCCCATTTGTAGCAGTGTTCAGGTCTTACCTCTGTTGTCCAGAAGCCTGAATCTTGACAGAAGCATGGCATAGACGCTGGGGTGGATCTGCTACCATGCTTGATTTAGGCCCTAACAGGCCACAAACTTCATCTTAAGAATGTTCTTTTTGTTTTCCTACTTAAAGGCAAATTTATTTCTTCAATACAGTTCCCAGCAAAACAGACTCCACTAAAATCTGTTTCTAAAACAAAACCAAACAAAAATGCTAAAACAAATAAAAGTCTCTCTCTTTTTTTTTTAATGTGATTCTTTTACTGTGTGGACTGGAGAGTTCTGTCAGAAATGATGCAACTTTATTTGTCTTTGATGGTTTTAGTTTTCAAAGCAAAACACATTTGTGCACTCTGTGAATTACTGAAAAATCACTCTATGACTGTGAAATATTTAAATAACATCCAGAAATGAGAGGGCTCCTTCATTATCGAGTTGGCTAGGAGGGGGTGGGAATTAAGGCACAGGGAAGAGAGAGACAACTTGCCAACAACTTACTGCTAGTTTTTGGCAGAACTAAGAACAGAAGCTTGGCCTACGACGTTCCATCTCAGGGCTGGATTTTCCTTGCTATTTCGTGTGGCCTTCCAGCACGTAAAACACAGAATTTTATTAAGGTTCTGGGACGGCTGAATAAGAGCTTTGCCATTCTGGAGTGTATTTCTGTATATGAAGTGTGCCAGTGCGGTATTTCCAAAATAAAGTTTCTAATGTGTGGTTTATGGGAAATTTATGGAGGGAAAAGTTTCTTGGCCTTAACATACACAGCTAGAAATATCTTTAAGACCTGGAATAGACAATGTAGAGTATCAAGAATCCTTGAACACCATGCTCAACATTCTTTGGTTAGTTTTTTTGTGCTTGGGTGCTCCCTATCTGTCTGAAACTCTAGGTTCTTATTCACAAAATAGTGGTAGTAGTTTCTGTCTTAAGAGATTTCTTTGTTTTTATACATTTTATTTATTTAGATTAAAAAAAAAAAAACAGTCAGCACAAGGGCAGCTGAAGGCAGGAACCCTGGAACTCACTGCATTGCATGGCTGGCAGGCAGCTGGACAGGTTGTTGAAGTGTCCCTTCTAGGAAGCTTGGCTTCTCTGGGAGTTCCTCCTCACAGTCCTTCCTGCTTTTTATTCATGAGGAAAGAGAGTGCTCGTCCAGCTAGTGACTGGATCCTACTTGGTTTCATGGACTTCATGAGTTGTTTTATCCCTGAGCCTTAAACAGCTACTCTTCAGGATGGAAGGTAGTAATCTGGAGGAATTTGCTAGACAACAGGTAACAAGTGCCTATTTTATTTGCTTTGACAAAGGGTTGTACTTTGTTGTTCTGAGTGCTGGTGAGAGCTACTTTGCCCCTCCCCTCTAGTTTACTTGTTTTTACAAATAAGCTCAGAAAACGTCCCTAAGTGCTTTGCAGAAAGTAGGCATTCAGTCTGAGCTAATTGCTTATTCATTGCTCTTAGAAATTAACACACTCTGCTGGCAAATGAGACTATTCTGCTCATTTCAGATAATAGTAACACAAATGATGGGGAATCTGTACTATAACTACGAAGCATGGGCATAGAAGAGCAAGTTTGAACTGGTATACTGGGTATGTCCTCTGCTAACATCAAAGGAAAAGGCCAATCTTGACTGTGTTGACCATGCATTGTAGCAAGACATGTAACCTGCTCTCCAGACCTCAGTGGTCTCCACTGAATGGCATCTAAAGGATTATAACAATTAACTTTGAGACAGAAATAAGCCTGTCCCCAGTGCAGGTGGAGAACTGTTTGAAGATCCTTGAGGTTCTGGTTCTGATGGTCAAGGTTCTGTAGTATCAGACTGATAACTGTCATCAATCCAATACTCCTCCTGAACTACAGGAGTGAGGGAGGCAGAGACCTAACATGAAGGGAATAAATGATGGACCCTCAGTTTAGAGCTGCACTTTGAAATACAGATGTGCAAAACACAAATGCAAAACCCTGTGTGAAAAGTGCTGACTTCTGTCTCTGCCCCAACACCCCCATGACTCAGCTCCCACACTGCATTTTCAATTCTTGAATCTTGGTCTTGTCATGCATAAAATAAAACTCAAAATATTTTCAGTTTGATTAACCACTGGTAACATACACACAGTATTATGAGCCAGGCCCTGTACTAGGCATCAACAGTGTAGAAATAAATCAAATTTGGTCCATGAGTTGAAAACGCTACTGAATCAAGTATTTATTATCAACATATGAAAGCATCACATAAAAGTGTTCTGTGAGCTACTGTGATACACAATTACATGCACATAAATCTATGGTGTTATTAGAGTGGACAAAATGTTTCATGTTAATATGTTTATTGACAAGATTAGGGGGCATTCCTCATGCATTTTTCATGCACACAGCATATTACTGTGGCCTTCTCGAGACAATTTCTCCTTTGTTCAATACATTGGCAGATAAATGTCAGATAATAAAGGGAACGTTGATGATAGAGAGGAAAGCGAGGAGGCAGCAATGGAGAGGACTGCTTCCTCTCTGGAGTGTGCCGTTGCTCAAAGATGGAATCATTTATCATGAAAGGTTTCTACTGTATAGGCTCAGAAACCACCACTCTGTCACTAAAATATCTCATTCTGTTAATTCTTGGTGATAGCTGAGAAATAAGTCCTCCATGCTTTAATAATGTCCCCATTTGTGTTAAGATAAAACACGAAAGATCTTTGAAGATGCAAACCCATGTCCAGTTTTAGATGATGTGCTTAGGTCTGGTTTTACTTTGCATTATTATGAATAAAATCCCTCTAGCAAAATGTGTATTTACATTTGCACGGCAATGCTGTTTTAACTCTATACATTAAGGGGAAAAGGAATGTAAATGCTTCTTGGAGTTTATGCCTATAACCTCACACTGGAGAGGCAGAAGCAAGATGTGCTTTAGGCCGACCTGGGCTATCTAATGAGATCCTATCATGAGATGGAATGAAAGAAACATTCAACAAACAAACAAACAAAACCAATAAGGAAATGCAATACTGACACCAACAATAATCAAGAGCTTTGTTCCCACAAAGCACCTACTCACTAAAACAATACAATCAATATGATTATTTTCCTCATGTACATTCCAGTCTTCTGATTAAGGTGACAATTAGTTATTGCTAAAATCCCCATTTGCTTATTAGATTAAGGAGTCTTCAGAAAAAAAAATCTGCAAACTTATCCACTTTTCATAATGAAGTACTTTGTTAACATAAAATGACCTTTGTTTGTTCTGGCTCAGAAGCTGGAAATTTTTCAAGCCAAAATAATTATCTCCTGCCCCAGAGAAGACATGAATAAGCAAATACAGCAAAGAAGATCCAAATCCTTCACCGTTCTGAGGGCGACATAATTCATCTTCAACATATGGTCAGGAGTGGGAGAGGACATGCCAGAAAGAAAAAAAAAAAGTGGAGGGATCAAATTCATAGCCACGCACTGCATTATTTTGCTTGTTCACCCACAGAATCCCCAAATATTAGAAATACTCTGTTTAAGGTTGCAGCGTATAATGAAAGTACATCAGAAAGCTGCAAGTTGGTCTAGAGCTTTGCAGTTCTTAAATTCTATATAGTTCTAGCATGTTTCCTACCTCGGAGACGGGTCTGTTGACTGAATTGTCTCCATGTAAATTCTGGGTTAGCAGCCACTGTGCTAGAGGTTCAGGGACAAGGAAGCCAACTGAGCCATATGTTTTCCCTAGACATTTCCAGATTAGTTTTCCTGATAGTTAAGTGCATGAGGACTATACTGCCAGAAGTACTGAACAGGCAAACAGCATTTCCTCAGATGTGGGAAACAACTCATCACTCGTCTAAGGAACAACCATGGAACCAGCCTGGCAGTGTCTGCACCCTCTGAAGTGAGCACCGAGCCTACCACAGAATTCAGATGAAATTAATCCATCAAGACCTTAATTGTGGCTTGAGAGGAAGGGCGCTGGAAAGTAAATACCAACTTTGAAGTAGAGTGACTTTGAAGTTAAGGTGACAGAGAGGCAATTAGAATAATACTAAAGTTGAGGGATGATTTCCTTTCTTCTTGGATGGCAGGGTCTTAAATAAATCACAAAACAGCCAGTGATAAACATGTTGTTTTTTTCCCCCTCCTAAAGAGATAATAGAACCCAGGAAAGGAGGAGGTTGGTTTGAACAAATGATTGGTATAAAAGCAAATCCTTCTTTGCTCCATTCCAGGGTGTCCTGTGGCCCTTTCAGCTCTCTGGCCAGGTCATGTGGGGTATGGGTGTTTGTTGCTATGTAACTATAGGCCTGCTACATCCACTTTGAAGTTATTTTGGTTATTTATTCTCTTGAGTCTGATGTCAGCCAGTTTGGTAACTCCTTAAGATGAGGATCACATCCTGTTTTTCCCAGGGCCCTTAGAGCTGGAGTAGCTGAAAGGTTTTCTTGTTATGCAGAGTCATGAATCCATGTACAAGTTTTAAACATTAACAGATTAATGTCCCAGGGTTGGGGATTTAGCTCAGTGGTAGAGCACTTACCTAGCAAGCACAAGACCCTGGGTTCGATCCTCAACTCAAAACAAAAACAAAAACAAAAACAGATTAATGTCCCATTTGATAGAGATAGTTTGAAAAAATAAACCAGAAGGCAAATCCCAGGCTATTCTGATGCAGGGTCTGTGATGTACATAGGCCAGAAACTAACTTAATCTAGGTCTTTGCCAAAAAAGAAAAACTCTCCCCTAACAAGGACTGCTGCTTTTGCTGAAGCCTCACCATGAAGTGAGGAGAAGTCACTGGTGCTCTTGACACAGTAGGATAATCCCACAGAACACCCTCAATAATCGCCTGAAATAGGGACTGTGATGACTTCTATTTCTGGGTCACTGAGTAAAAGTTCACTAGGGTTAAGATGCTTCTCTCAATACAGGCTTTTGTCCTTAACCAGCCTGATCACCTAGAGTGTTATTGCATTCTGAAAACAGGACTACAGATGAATACATAGCAATGTCCCTTCCTGCCAAACCTCCAGTGGTACCCATTACACTGAAGGTAACTCTTACTTTCTCTGCTCCATGTGGAAAGGAGAAAACTCCCTACAGCCTTCTGCCGAAAGCCATGGTTTCCAGAGGAGTACACTGATATTGCATTAGGCAGTGATGGTGCGAGCGCTCAAGACTGCAGGATAATTTGGGCTGAACTCCCACTGCAGAACTCATCTGAACTTGCCGAGTTCCACGTTTCCGGCACCTATAAAGGAGAGTCCAGAGGTTCTTCTTCTATCTCTAGGATGGAAAATACTTCGTGTCTCCACCTGATTTCCAAAATCAAAAGACTACCTAACCTCAGTCTTCCTGGATTGCTGTATGTTTAAGGAAGAGAAGATGCTAGGCACCCTGTGCCACGACCTTGGGTGTCTCAGGAATAGATTGCCAGTGGTAATTAGCATGCAAAAAGGGAACTCATGGAGGATGGCTCTGATTAGACACAAATAAATCTGACAGGTCATCTCTGAAGGCTTCTGAAGTCTGAAAGATAGGTCACAGTGAACTGAGTACTATGGATTTAAGGTTACACATCTTTTCATATATGCAATAGTGTTCTTAAAGTTACCATTTAACTCTCAAATAGAGCATATAGTTGTTTCAAATCTTATTAAGTCAAAATAGTTATAAAGGAAGGATGGCTAGCACATGACCACCCAGTGTTGGTGATTAAAAAATGTGAGGAGTGTGTGTGTGTGTATTTCAACCCTGCATGGTTGGGACTAGGAACAAGGCTGCACAAACTTCCCTGCTCTCCTTCTGGTTCTACTTTCTTGGCCCTCAGAGGAGATCCCCAGCTGTCCAGAATCCACAGCACCCCCAGTTCCTCTTCTGGAACTTAGCCCTGCCCTTACCAGTGTCTATGGCAATGGCATCATCTTTCAGCACACTGAGGCTAGCTGGGTTTATCATGGGGTTTAAGTACAACACGTTAAGCAAAATCATAACTGAATTTCTAATGGTGGACTTTCGGTGGCAGCAAAGTTCCCTGACAGGCCTTACCCTATCAGCTACTGTCTGCTTACTTGGTACCACAGAGCGTGGCCTGTTCGGAACCACTGCTGTAACTCTGATAGGATGGTGTACATGACACAACCCCAGCCATAACTCCGAAGAGGTGGACTCAACTGAAAAAATGCTCCCATAAGACTGACCTGCAGGCAAGTGTGTGTGTGTGTGTGTGTGGGGGGGGTAATTGCCTTTATTAATGATTGATTTAGGAGGGCTCATCCCACCCCTGGGCAGGTGGTTTGGGGTTTATAAGAAAGCAGACTGAGCAAGCTATGAGGAGGGAGCCAAACAGTTGTGTTCCTCCAGGGCCTCTATATCAGTTCCTGCCTCAAGGTTCCCTCCTTGACTTCCTGCCCTCACTTTCTTCAAGGAAAGACTGTGGTGTGGAAGTGTAAGCAGAATAAACCCTTTCCTCCCCAAGTTGCTTTTGGTAATTCTGTTTTATCCCAACAATAGAAACCTTAACTAAGACAGATGCTTTTAATATTTCATGTCTGCATTAGGCGCTGTCTATGGCTATGATTAGTGCTGTGTCACAAGAAATACATGGATTGTATAGGATAGGATCAATAAGTAAAATCCATACACTTATGGACTTCAAAGGGCATGTGAGAGAAACCTGAGTTTTAAAGGAAAATGCTTAGTTACACACACGCATCTTATCTGAATGTCAAACTGGTAATTACCTTGAACGTTAGACTACAGACTACAGCTTGAAGCTCTAAGCACAACACATG
Organism: Onychomys torridus; assembly: GCF_903995425.1. Lineage (NCBI taxonomy): Eukaryota > Metazoa > Chordata > Mammalia > Rodentia > Cricetidae > Onychomys > Onychomys torridus. The sequence continues at coordinate 42,703,736 of NC_050459.1, forward strand.
CAGCATTTCACATTGATCACAAAACCCCTGACAGGGCACACATTAGCCTCTCAGACTTATGAGAGAGCATAAGACAACACAGGGAAAATTAATTGTGGATGCCAAGCACCTATTCAGCAGCGACTCCTCTGCAGAATGCTTCAATATCTTTACTTGAGCAAAATTTGCCAAGTTGATTATAAATGTGGTATCTTACCTCTTAATACATCTTACAATTCACACCTAATGGTTCCTAGGGAACCTGTAAACCGGAGTAAATCATAAAATTCATTTTGCTTTGCATCAATTCATTCATCCATGCACCAACTAATCACCTCATTTCAAAATTCAATAAACCTAAATACCTGGATTTATGATGCTTTGTCAGAATCTACTGGGGAATTCTGACAATGTGGAATTCAAAGTCTATTGCAACTTAAAGGCGAGCACCTAGTTGAAAACAATTAAAAAGACTTGGCAGCAATAATTATATCCACAGTGTTAGCAAATAAAATAAATTAAAACTGATTTAATTTCTGCTCTGGGAGATGGGGGAAACACAGAAAAGCCTTAATTTAGTCACTTAACACACTGGAGTTATTTGGGAGCAAAACTTTAAAGTGACTGTGAATTGGTTTTGTAGTATTAACTGTTCTTAATTGCCAATAAAAATACACACGCACAGGTGTATTTTTAGGAATGTATTGGTTGAGTACATTGTCTAATGGTCGTGGTAGTAGTTGAGCCTTAGTATAAACATTTCAATGGTGAAGACTTCATTGCAGTGTGTATTTTATAAGACCTACTCATCACTACACTATACAGAACATGAAATAAAACCTCCCCTTCACAGGCAACTTAAAGTGTGATTCATGCAGAGCATAACACTGTTTCTTACTCCATTGTATAGGGCATCCTTCACGTTGTGTATTTAACACCAGCTTTTGATTTATAGCTGTTTTATTTGAAGAGAAGATAGCTGTGAAATCTAAGGTCTCTGTGAGTCTGAACACACAATACTCACACACACACACACACACACACACACACATAAACATAGACATACACAAATACACATACAAAGATACATACATATAAAAATGTAAACACACACATATATCCATATGTATACACACACATGTACAAACACATACACACACACACACATACAGACATACACAAATACGCATACATGGATACATACATATATCAATGTAAACACATACACATATGTACATGTACAAACATACACACATACAGACATACATAAATACACATACATGGATACATACATATATAAATGTAAACACACACACATATATACATGTACAAACGCACACACACAGGTGTGCATACACTACACAAGTCTGTAGAAACTCACAACATTCAGATAGGAATCCAGGGAGAAAAAGTACAATGACCTTCTATTTTAGTTTGAAAATAAAGCTTGTGTAGCAGCTTTGAGCTGAGCAGCTTAGCAGCTGTTTTTTTGTAGTCTCCCAGTGCATGTTTAAATTGAAGTATTTTTCCTACTAATAGCCATAATGGCTTAGTGTCCCTTTGATTCTCGAGGCTTGCTTATTTGTTTGTCTGGTTGGTTGGTCGGTTTTTGTTTTTGCAGCAATTCCTAAAAACACACCATCTGCACAAAAATGTTCAGGACATTCAGTGAAAACAGAAGGAAGGGACAAATGAGTCCTACCTTTTTCTTTAAAAAGGTTTGGAAAGGTATCTGGTTATTAGACTCTCCAAAGGTCTACATGGCTCTGTTGCCCCTTTAATTAAATTCTTAGAAGTAATCAGATGCGAAATGACAAATGGCAAGAAGAGAACACACCACTGCTGAATAATTTTATCATTTATACCTATAACTGTCAATCCACGAAGGGCTATTTTTTATATGTCACCTAAATCATAAGAGTTGGTACCTTTTTCTGTGATTCATGTTGGCCCTGCTCTATGATTTACTGCTAAATTATTTCCCTTCTCTTTCAGGGCAAAAATTTTTTTTATCTCCTTTCAGTGATTAATCTCCCTGGTTCGAATGAGCAAAGCTTTTTAGATGAGTGAATGTCACAATTTCATTGAGTATAAATTTCTTCAGTATGGTTTTTTATACATATGTTTTTTTAAATATGCTAAGAAAGGACAATTATTTATTTAAAGGTTTATATTCCCATTACCCTTGCCTGTCTCAGTTATAGATTCCAGGCTTTTCCTTCCAGAAACAGATACTCTCCGCTCTGACAAGACTTAGTGGCAATAGTTATTGGCTATGACAATACAGAATCACAAATTCTTAAACAAAGCAAATAATCCTAGTTAAGAATGAGGTGAACCACAAAACATCTTGATTCTAAGTATTTGTGTGAAAAGTGTCAAGTGATCCTGTTGTGTGTATGCATGTGTGTATTTACATGGGTACAGTAGTGTATATATGGGTACATGTGTGGATATGTGTATGTCTAGATATGTATTTATGTGTTTGTGTGCATATGTATGTATTCATATGTATGCATGTATATTTGTATACATGTGTGGGGGTATGTGGGTATATACAAATGTGTATATGCATGCATACATGTGAGAGCATGTAGGTATATGTGTGTATATACGTGTATGCATGCAAATGTGTCTCTGTGTATATATGAGTGCATGTGTGTGTATTTTTGTGGGTGCATGTGTGTATATGTGTATATATGTGTGTGTATGTGGGCATGGATCTGTATATATGTATATGTTTGTATGTGTGTGTATATGTGTGTATGTGGGCATAGGTCTGTGGGTATACTTACATGTATATACATGAGTATAGGTGTATGTATATATGTGTGTGTAGGCATAAGTGTGTGTGTGTGTGTGTGTGTGTGTGTGTGTGACTGCATTTGTGGCCCTCTCCTCTTACTGGTTCCTAGAGACTCAGAGGCTGCTCTCACTATGAATAACTAACATACCAGTCCCTGAATTTTAGTTCTATGATTGAGGTAAGCAGATGTTTCCAGCTGCTTTAATAAGCCCATCAACTAGACTGTCTTGTTGTTTTTGGCGCCTGGGAATCATACTTTCTTTCACATTGACAAATCCAATACGCATGAATTAAGCCCTCTTCTGCTCAGTCACCTACATCTCCACCATTGATAATGAATCTCAAGCCAGCCAGCTATTTACATATCTAAATGCCTGTGTTCACTGAGTAAATGGTCAGTTTGCCTTAGCATTGTAGGTAAGGTACCCTTAGCCTCACCAACAAGAAAGGCACATGTTAGCCGTCAAAACTTTAAAATGAAACACTGCTTCTCCACTGATGTGTGATTTTTATTCCCTTCTTCATAGTTTGTCTTCTAGCCAGTAAAAGCATTAGGGAAATGTCCAAAAGAGGAATCGAGTCTTTTTTTTTTTTTTTTTTTTTTTTTTTTCCTGAGACAGGGTTTCTTTGTGTAGCTTTGTGCCTTTCCTGGAACTCGCTTTGGAGACCAGGCTGGCCTCAAACTCACAGAGATCTGCCTTCCTCTGCCTCCCAAATGCTGGGATTAAAGGTGTGCGCCACCACCGCCCGGCTCGATTCCTAAATATTACAGCAGAGGATCATGCCTTCAGTATGTATGTCTTACACTAACCAATCCAAGTTTCACTCTACCTCTGTCTGTCCCCTTGGTGGATCTTCCCGAGAGTTAGAAATATTGTCAAAGGAACCCCAGACAGAAGAAAGTATCTACCCCATATACAGTCCTTTACCCTGAAGACCTCATAAGGGAATAATCTAGGCACACATGGTTTTTCCAAGTTGGAGGAGAGTGATGGTTACTCTCAGTTATCACCTTGATAGGGTCTATGCTCATCCAGGATAAAGACCTGGGGGGAGTTATCTAGATTCCTACCTGAGGTGGTAAGGCCCACTTTAGCTGTAATTGGGGCTGTCCCTTGGGTCCTGGACTGAATAACAGGAGGAAGGTGTGCTGAGCTCTAGCGGTCCCTGCCTTTCATCTCCTGACTCACATGCAATGGTACCTGCTGCTGCATGGTTCTGCCCTCAAGACTTCCTTGACATGGTAGGCTACCTACACCCTGTAACTTAAGCATCTTTTGTCAGGATATTCTGTCTGAGCAATAAGACAAGCAATTAATATAGATAGACTTTCTAGTTGACTTTAACGTTTCCAAATTTCAAGCTTAATAATAATGGTGATCAGTTAGATTTCAATAGACAATGCTTAGAAATTAATTTTGTAAAAGAAAAATCAATGTCTTCTAATTTTCAGATTATTTTTGTTCCATCTCAAAGCCATCCCTAAGCCCAACATTCTTCACAGAAATGTCTGGGAATGAGGAATTTGCACATGGGTTCCTGTATCTCACATAAGCAATGAGGCTTGTGGGTAGCAGGATGTGATGTGTTGCTTTGAAGTGTTCTCTTTCATGCCTCAGCACAGGGCCATCATCCTACAAACTGGGCCATGGGTGTGGGTTTAAACAACACAAAGTTTATGTGTGGCCAAGAGAGGGGACTAGAAAGCAGAAAAGTGAACAGGAAGAGAGAATTTCCTATCTCTTTACTTAGAGTCCAATTGTTCAGCCAGCTAGACTAAGGGTAACTGCCATAGATAAATGCGGTCCTGTGAATGGAAGAAGTGAAATGGAAACAGAAAGGATAATCCGCTTTGTTTTGTTTTCCCAAAAGCTGTCCAGAAACTTTGTTGCTTTCTGTCATCTTGCTCAATAGTTGCACTTAAACCCTGACTGATGCAGTTTTTCTTGTCTGTATTCCACACACTCATGGGGACAGAGGCACATACTCTGTCACTGGCTCTCTTTGCAAGGGAAAAAAAAATATTGTTTCCCATTGTTGGCTTTACAACAGGAAATGTTGAAGTCAGATGCTCAGTGGACCACAATGACATTTATGGGTCAAGATGCACATTCAAATGCAAGTTGATTTTCACAGTAGGAGACGTCACACACAATGACACCTACTCGCAAGACCCTAAGGGCCAACTCTGAACAAGATCAAAAAACATTTTTTAACCACAGACTACAGCACAGGAATTGATTTCTATCATGAGAAAAACTTGTCTTTGCTGAGTCTGGAGACACTACTTGCATTAAAGTTACTGATCTTTTTTTTCTCTCCAAGTTATTATCAATGTAAATTTTTAAATATACTTTCTGATATAAGTAGAACCTAAAAAGAAACTTATAGAAAGGCTTAGACATGGTTGAAGAAACTCACCCAAGTGAGTAAATTTACCATCTTGTTTATATTTGGAATAATGAAGGTGACTTTCTTTACTCTGGGAACAAGATTACAACAATTTCATGGGATGTATGTGAAGATGACAATAAAGTCGATGACAATATCCCTTACATCTCTTCTAATCTTTTCATGAACTGTTTGCCCAGCGCTTTCTATACCCTCGTAAGAACAGAGTGTGGTGGATAGCTAACTTTTGTGTTGCTGGAACTTGAGTGAGTTCATCTATGTAAGTCACAAGAGTACCACACACAGCCATACACAGTAAGCACTAAAAACATGCTTGCTGGCATCTCTCATATCTTGGATGTTCTTTACACAGAGTGAAAGGCCTTTATGCATTCACAATATGCAGCCAATAATTCTATTTTCAATGACCTATAATGGATAAGAACATGCACAGTTCTTGTAAAAGTTTACCTAATGTTGTAAGAGAGGCTGGCATCTTCCTTGGGCACGTCTCAAGCCCATCAGACATGGTGTTGAGGGCTCGAAAGGAAGCTCAGCTTATTCTTTAGAGACAAAGGCTACAAGAGGATTTCTGATGTGAAATAATGCAGGACTAGGTTTCTGAGCTGTACTCAGAGGGATGAGCCTGCATCCCAGATGTCTCTAGGCTGACAAATACACTCTGACTGTGGCAAACAGGTGGTCAAGAGTACCCACTGTTCAGATATGGGCAACTTTCTTTCACTGTGGAAAGACAGGAAAAAAAAAAAAAAAGAAAGTCTGACGGAGGTTTTCTGAAATGTTACAGACAAGATACTATTGAAAATGATTCTAAGAAGTCAGTGTTTATAGTACAACTGTACAGCTGTGTGAAGAAACAAAAAAAAAAAAAAAGACTGCTTTGTAGTTCTGGAAAAAGTTGGTGTTATCCTTTTGGCAGTGCTAATTTTGATCAAATGGAAATCACTGTATGCCTCACAGATTAGTCATTAGAGTGTGGGATTAAATAGTTTCACTGCAATGTGAAAAGGAACCAAATAACCACTAAATAATAGTCATTTTCAAAAGCAGCTGCCCTAATGTCTTTGTGCTAATCTGGAAAATGGTCATCCTTGCTTAAATTGGTGTGCTTGTTCCATTACATGGCTATGAAATGGCTTAATGAAATTTTATTTCAGAAGCCTGTACAATTACTAATTTCATGTGACAGGGTATATTTCTAAAACTCATTCCATATGTAGACTCTAAGCTTATCTCTCTTGGAGTTAGGAGACCCAGAGGAGAATATAATCTCTTAGACAGGAGGGAACAGATCACTTTTTTTTTTTAATAAAGAAAACAACCATTTACTTAATGAATGGAACAACATGAAAAAAGAAAATGAAGCTCACCGAAAGGAATCTGATTTTTTCTGTGGAGAGAGGCATTTTTCAGAAACAAATATTTGTGGGTGATATTTTAGAGCATAAAGAATATCCACCTGAAATTTGAGATTTTTAATTTGAAAAGGGTACACTGCTCATAAAGAAAGCTTAATGTGAGATTTATTAAGGAATTTCATAAGAGGTGACAATAAGTAATAGAAAATAATTATTCCAAGAATGTGGCTGCATTATTTCAACAGAGCCATCCATTCCTTTAAGCTTTCCAAGGGCAGGTACATGTTGCCTCCATTTATAAGTAGTAAATCTTTTATTACCAGGAGCCATCCTTGTTCCCCTTATTTGTAAACTTCTGTAACATCTAGTATAGTACTTTCCACATAATTGGGCTCAATAAATGTTTATTGACAAAATAAAGAAGCCTATAGGGAATGCTTGCCCTTTAAATTATGTTTTAAAAAAGCAGTCTGAAATATAAAGTTCTGTCTGAGGGAAAGTGGTTTTAGTGCTTCTCACAGAGGGAAAAGAAGAAAAATATTTCTGGCTCAAAGATAGTCAAGCAGCATGGCTTAAATCATGAACTAAGATGATTTCTGGAGCATGCTTCTCCAATAAGAAATGACCACAAAGAAAACATCCTTCTGAGAAGTCCAGAGTGATCTTAGATCATGGGACAGAAGAATCTTATTTCATGGTATTTATCCTGTCAGGCTGTCTGAGGAACACATTGCGGGTATTGGAATCATTTTACTATGCACTCAGCTGCTGGCTTTGAAACTATAGAGCTTAGAGTCCTTGTTTATTGTTTCACCCACGAAGATGATCAAAACTAACTCCCCAGAGCCCCCACAAAGAGCACAGTGACTCATAGAAAGCATGCATCCTGATTCAACTTGGGTGATTTTTCATTTGACACCCTATCCTGTTGCCCATACAAAACCACCCCCTTGTTGCTAAATGTCAGGATAATACAGACAGGCATTACTAATAGACCAGGAACAACATTTTCAAAGTTTCAATTAAATTTATTGCTTAGAAACACCCACTAGCAGCCCAGAAAGGTGCACAGATTACATTATTTGATTTCCAACATGGTTAATCTCTGAAGACTTTCTAAACATTTTAGGAAAGAACCTGACTTATTGATCATGTGATATTCTCCTAGCAAGAGGGCCTACACAAACATCTGCAATATCAAAATCTTACTCCTAGAGAGGGTGGGGCAGGGTGGGAGGTGGATCATGCTTTATTGTTATCTTTTTAACTCTTATTTGCTTGGGATTAGCAGTTTTGTTAGGTCTTGGCTCATGGATGTTCTATACAATGGGGAACATGCAAACCTTTAAACTATCTAAGGTATTCCAAACCATGCTAGAGGAAATTGCAAAACATTGTTTAGTTGCCTAAAATCCAAAGTGGGATTAAACATTGCAAATGTAATGAAACTGAGAAGTAACATCAGCATACAAAGACATTTATTATTGAATAAATTCAGAAGTCAAGGCATGGTCCTAAGAACATGATTTTCAAAGATGCCCATTTGAATGCAAGGTTTCACCTTAAAATTAATGATCTGTAATACTTAATATCTGACCAGGATAACCAGAACATCCTGCTTACATTAATAACTTTTCTATTGCTAAGGAAATGTAATAATTTCTATCAAACACTGGAAACTGGAGGAAAGTATTGATATCCTATATACTTTTTTGTTTCCTGACATCATTTTGAATGTATGTCTTTATAGTAAAAAAGAAAAACAGAAATGTATATTATTCTTTCTCCAAAGAGGAAAGGAAATTACACCCTTCACTTTTTCTTCTTCTGTTTCTTAATCTTAAAACATCTGTCACTGAGGGGCTGGCAACATGGTTCAGTGGGTGAAGGTGTTGGAAGCCAAGCCTAAGGCCCAGAGTTTAGCTCCTGGGAACTGACTCCTATGTGTGCAATAAAAATGAAAATTAAAAACAAAATTCTACCATTGAAGTCAGTCATTGCAGAGTAATGGCTATCATCAGGGTTAAATGACCCATAATGCCACCTAACTCCTGAAACACAGTGTGCATTTCAGTGCCTTTGGAGGTTGTAGTTAACACTTTTAATGTCATACCATCAAATTCATTTCACTTAAAATCACACTTCTCACATTTGTGCACAGTAGATTCTCTGGAGATAATTTGAACGAACACAATGTGAAAACCTGTAGGAGTTTCTTTCCCTGTGTTCCTAAGGGGATAAGAGCGGGAGAGTTGCAAAGCAAGAAGTTCCTATAGGAGACGTGAATAGTAATGGATTTGGAGCCAAACTAGCTTCGCAGCCAACCATTTGGTAACAAGTGTGGGTTTTGGCTTTGACTCCTGCACTGTGCCTATCTCCCACACACCCTTGGATCACACAAAGTAAAAAGTAGAGTGGATGAAATATGGGCAGCATAACAACAGCCACACTGAAGTGCAAACCTGTCTAGTGTAGAACACGAACCCTAGGAGAAGTCCAGTTCCCTCAGGCAGGAACAGAAACTGCCACAGTTACCCCAATTACACCTCCTGATAACACTAGCTGTTACAGTCTGGAGCTGAAGAACCATCCATCCACTCCTACTTCCCAACCACCCTTCCTCATAAGGTTTATGGATTATTAGCCACGGGAGTTATTGAAAGGCAATTGTACTTTGGAGGAATGAACCTTATCATGCATTAGTCCATTGATGAGTTCTCATAGCTGGATGGGATATTTTGAGCGAGACCTAATTGGAGGAACAGATCATGGTTGTGGAGCTCGGAGACTTGCCTTATAAGAGTATGTTTTGCTTGTCAAGCCTTCCTATCCCTCTCTGTCCACCTCAGAGCGTCATCGACAGGGCCTGAAACTTCCAAACAGTGAGACAAAAGAAATCTCCCTTTTTAGTGGTTTTAATCAGGTAGTTTGCTACAGCAATGAAAAACTAACAACACAATAACCAATATTTATGAATCAGGGGCCCATGCTAGGTCCTCAGGCAATTGTTATCAGGGCTTAGTCTATTTGATTCTCACAAAGGCATTATGAAGGGAGTGTTCATGGACAGAAGGGAAGAATTATATAGTTATGGGTTCAAAGGCTGCACAAGTAGTAGAGCAACTTGATCTCATGATCCAGACTCTGGGGAACCTTATTAGATCACCTGCCCCAGGTAGGGCAGGTCCTGCCACCAGTGGGGTATAATTCTTCTCATCTTTTCTTTACAGACTTTTCATTTTTTGCCAAGGCTTGAGAACAGAGTCTCTTGGCTGCTCAATGTGCGCCTCAAGTGTCTGAATATACCTTTAAGACACATCTTATCTTTTTGTTTGTTTTTGAGACAGGGTTTCCCACTGTAGCTTTGTACCTTTCCTGGATCTCATTCTGTAGACCCGGCTGCCTCAAACTCACAGAGACCTGCCTCGCTCTGCCTCCCGAGTGCTGGGATTAAAGGCGTGCACTACCACCACCGGGCTCATCTTATGTTTTGATTAAACTATTTTACCAAATCAATGTTTTCCAAGGCTGGGTGTCTCCCAGGGTCTGATGACCAGGAGCAGCTTTGGTTGGAAGCTAGCAGAGAAACAAATGCTTGGGCTCAGTCTCAGGCCAATTGCAGAGGAGGAAAATGCTAGGACCAGGTCCAGCAATCCTTTAACAAACTTTCCAGGATCCTGGTCCTTAAGCAAGAGATTTGAGAGCTGATGTAGTCTGGGTGTATGGGTAAAATGCTGGCTAAATGGATACACTTTGGAATCACATGGCTTGATTAGAATCTTCTCCCTTAGTGGGCAAAATGAGTCACCATTACTGTTTCTGTTTTCTTATCTGTAGAAGTTATTTCATAGCCTTTATATGAAGATAAGTCAAGGTGCGATGTATGGTATGTAGCTGGGGTCTGTACTTGTTCAGGATATTGTCATTAGTTCTTCATCCTCTGCCACTCACCACATACAACCCTAAGTGTTAGTGTTGCTGAATTCATTATATTGTCCTGTACTCAGCACATTTTTGCTACTGTGCATCACTGAGTTACTTCTTGTTTACCTATAATACTTGTTCTACTTTTACTAGCTTTGTATCTAATCTCTGCCAGGAAAAAAAGCACTATTTCCTCTAAACCAGCAGAGAATTGACCTCTACCAGGAATTCTAATTTTGCATTATCTTGTTTCATAACTGCCTTTTGTTGAAGAGTGAGATTTTTCTAGGTTGCACATCCTTCTGACCACCGCATATACCCCATTCCCACAATTCTAGACAGTAGAGGTTTAGTAACTTCACAAAGATTCAGTTACATTGATTTATTAAAAACAAAATAAACCCATTTTCATTAAGTATCTGTCATGTGTGATCACTTGGTTTGTCCATAACTTTGCTTGTCTCTCTTTTTCTGTATCTTCTCTCACCACCTCAGTCGATTCCTAGGTTTGATGATGTAAAATCTGACACAGGACTGCTTATTCATCTCCACCCACCTTGAGTACTAGCTTCTAACACTCTGACACTCCACTTTCAAGAGAACTGCCCTCTCCTGAGTCACTTTAACCTAGGTCTGGCTGCTGTGGATATTGCTCTCTATGCTGTGAATGTGTTGCTCTGATTGGATAATAAATAAAGTGCTGATTGTCCAGTAGCCAGGCAGGAAGTATAGGCAGGACAAGTAGAGAAGAGAATTCTGGGAACAGGAAGGCTGAGTCAGGAATTGCCAGCCAGACACAGAGGAAGCAAGATGACAAGGCAGAACTGAGAAAAGGTACCAAGCCATGTGGCTAAACATAAATAAGAATTATGGGTTAATTTAAGTGTAGGAGCTAGTCAATAGTTAGCCTGAGCTAATGGCCGAGCAGTTATAATTAATATAAGCCTCTGTGTGTTTACTTGGGTCCAAGCGGCTGCAAGGCTGGGGGAGCAGGGTAGGACTGGAAAAAACTTCAGCTGCATCTAGCTGCAGTGAAGATCAATAACCTCAAGATAGGGGAGCCAGCCTTGGTGCAGGGGTCAGGGTTACAATCATGCTGTTGACCAGGCCAAGACTACACTTACCCCGGTTCACAATTTCCTTAACTCAGCTCTTTCTCCTCCCAGACTCTCTTGACATATTTTCCTGAAGGGTACTTTTCTAGTGATGCCTCTGCTTCCCAGGAGTCTCTTCTCTCTAGGACAATCCTTTGCTTGGCTAGGACTCAGGGAGAGTGTCATGAGATCCCAGACAGCAAATGAAGAGAAAGGCTAGGCCCAGGAGCCCAGGATGTCACCTATAGATTTGGCAGTCTTTAATTCTAGTTAGCTTTGGGCAAACCATCCTGTGTTGCTGAGGCACAGTTGACCAATTATAAAAAGTGTCAGTATGGGAGTCTGTACTGTCTGTCTCAAGACCACCCTCAGGTTCCAAATTAAATAACGGTGACAAAGGCATCAACAAATAGAAAGTCACAAAAGGTTCCCTAAGCCACCCTGACTCCTCAGTCAAGTTAGTTTACATTAGAGAGGTCACATCCAGTATCGACACAGAGTGTGCACATGTATGACACATAAGGGTCACAGGAGCAACTGTCTTAAAAATAAATCAAGTCAGGTTGCCCAAATAATTTTTTTTCTGAATTAGATTATTGATTTCGACGGGTAAACTGCTTGTATTCGCAAATTTAAAGGAGGAGAAAGTGGAAAAAATGTGTTGGAGGAAAATCTACTGTCAATGAACAAGAGATTACTGAAAGGGGAAACTCAAGTCTAGGTTCTGGCAGGTTAGCTAGACTCTTGTGTTGGAAGAAGGGACCAGCCCATGTCTGTGGTGGAATATTCACAAGGACTTGCTGTTTGAAGGTTTATTGAAATGTCTTTTTGGTAAATGTGGGAATTCACTTATCTTGTGCTTCACTTTGAGGCCTTTGGTACTTGTTTTGTGTCTGCTGATTCACTGCTACAGCTCTCAAGCTTGATTGATATCATTGTGTGATTTTCTTAGGAAGGGATGGCGGGTCCTTTTGGAATGCTGTAGAGATGTCACAAAGATTCATTTCCTATGAGGTTATCTGAAACTAAGATACAGTACATTAGCATGTTCCCTCAAGTTATGTCTCACATGTGTGGACAGTTTTGGAAACTCTGAATAACACAGGTAGAGCATTCAGCCACAATCTGACCAGATTTTTAAATACATTACTGGAAATATTTTGAAAATATCTAGAAAGCAACTTGCTTTATAATGTTTTATTTCAACTGCAAAAATATAGCTAGAGTTACCTAAAATGAAATGTGCATGTAGATTTCTTTCTCAAAGAGACTGAACTAATTGTAGCTCATAGAGACTGAACTAAGGGTGTATGTAGCTCAGTGGCTGATGCTTATCTAGCATGTGTAAAGGCCTGCATTAAAAATGATAATTGAAGTGGGTGGTGGTGGCACACACTTTTAATCCCAGAGCACTCTGGAGGCAGAAGCAGGTATGTCTCTGTGAGTTAAAAGTTAGCCTGCTTTGTGGAGCCAAAGTTACTCAAAGAAATTGTCTCGAAAAATATGTCTGTTTATCTATCTATCTATCTATCTATCTATCTATCTATCTATCTATGTATATCTCTATATATATCTATATAATTTTATATAACTAGCTAACTTTATTTTGAAGTTTCTTATGTAGAAAGGAATAAAGTAGTATTCATTCATTCCTTCATGGCCCCGTGAAATCCCAAGGCTTTTCAAAGCTGAGTAATTTTAATGACAGATGCTTCAAAATAACAAGAACAAAAGGGCTGCTACTCCTTATCCCTGAGTGTAAGCATGTGAGTACTGAGGTATTTATTTATTTATTTTAAAAAATAAAGTCCAGTTACATGTTAGCTTCAGTTATGTACGCAGTTATAAAAATATACCTCCCCCAAACATTGAAATGCAACACTCATATATTTTTAGTCATAATCCTGGCCACCCACGGAGACAGACTTTCAGAGCCACAGTTGTACACATTTGTCCCTCCCCTCCATCTTCTCTACTGTTTTGTCTGGCTTGGAAATTTTGCACCTGAGTTGATATCCCTGAACAAAAAAATCTCATCTTAGCTAGTTTCTGCTCATTCTCCTATACATGGAAAGAATAAATAAAAAACACGTTCTTCTTGGAGGCAGAAGGTAAGTCCCTGTTGCTGAAGACGTCTTGTACTTTGGATACAGAATACAGATGCCCTGAACTGGATCTGACCTGAAAGACTCCTCCTGAAGGACTAGGTCTCATGGCACCAGGAAAGCGTCATGTTGGCTTCCAAAGAAACGAAGAGACAACCTTATCTAGCTGTGACACCTATGAACCACCACCACAACCAGTATGGCACAATATTCCTTAGGATGAAGTAATGGCATGCGTACCTTGCCAGCAATCAATAGCTTTTCAGTGTGCTTATTGTTGCCATCCCTGTTCAAGTCATGTTTTAGCAGCCATGTTAGTGAGATTTCTTTGGGAATACTGGGCTCACAACTCTGCACTTTGATCAGTATTTGTTTTCTATAGTGGTCTCCATCTGTTGCAAAGAGAAATTTCCTTCATGAGGGGTGAGAACTATACTTATCTGTAGGTAGAAAGATAAGTATTTAGTACGTAGTCAGGGATTGTGCTAGGTTAGTAAAGTAAATGCTGTGGGTTTAACCTCATGATCCACAATTTCACTAGCTCTAGGTAATCAACAAGGTTTCCAGTATCAGCCAACTAGATTTCTAGTTTAGTGGGTCTTACGTTCAGTACCAACTGATATATCTACAACATGGCTCCTATATCTATGGTTCAGTGGTTATTTAGTAAGATGGGAGCAGAAATATTTAAGAGCCAGAATTGGGGGTTTACTGTGAGATGTGTCTCCTAGAATTTCAGAGAACCTATACCCAAAGAAATCTCACTAACATGGTTGTTTAAACATGACCTGAACAGGGAAGACAACAATACTCATACTAAAGTGGGCAGGGTGTGAAGAGTTAGGGATTAGAAGGCCTCAACCCTAGACAAAGAACTATAGGCAACTAAAAAAGGTTTAAAAGAGGAGAAATAGTCATTTCCAGAGAATAGCATATCAATTGGTTATTCAATATCAAATGGTCAGCCCTCAAAACATATACATTCAAGTAACATACACAGAGCAGGTTGTATTTATACATTTATATGTAATATATATGAGGGGTTGGAGAGAAGAGCAGAAGGGGAAATAATATAATTATATTATAACTTCAAAACATTTAAAAAAAGTTTTCAGAAAATTGTAAAATAAATGAATAAGAAACTGATAGCACTTAGCATACCTCTACATACAGAGTTATTTTTCCCTGGAGAGTCAGAAGCCAGAAAGAAAACAGTTAATTTATCTTCTAGCTCACACTTCAGATTTTAAAAGACTCTGATTTCCATAGGCCCTCTGCACATAGTATAGTGTTTATTATCATGAACAATTGGCATACTTGTTTATAATTAAAAGGGAGAGAGAGAGAGAGAGAGAGAGGGAGAGAGAGAGAGAAAGAGAGAGAGAGAGAGAGAGAGAGAGAGAGAGAGAGAGAGAGAGAGAGAGAGAGAGAGAGAGAGAGAGAGAGAGATTGTTGAATCAGCATTGGATCAATCATCAAGTTCATCTCCATTCCTAGAAACCATTAGCTGAGAAATAGATGTGGGTTGTTAACTTCACAAGTGTAACGTAGAATGTCTACATCTAAAACATGCTATGGCAAAAAAAATTGCTTGCTAGATATGAGCCCAGAGCTTCGCCTGGCTTTTTGCTAGGTAGAAAAGTATTTACAACAATGGAATACATGTTGGAAAAGAAACTGGTTAAATGTGATCATGGTCTACATGAGCAATTTGCCAGAAAATATTCTGTCATCTTAGGCAAACCAGCCAGGAGACGGAGACAGTGATTTGTGCCTTGAGTCTCACCCTCCCTCTACTCCACCTTGAACTAACCACATAAATAATGCAGGAGAGAATATTCAAATTCTCTAGACAATCTCCCATTCTATTCTCAACACAGAGCCTGAGATTTATGTATTATTTATAGTACTATAACATATGCTCTATTTAACTTAATTTAGTCCCAATAATATACTTGATCAAATGTTTTAATTTATCATACTTTATGAAATTATATAGTCTTAAAGTGAATTAAGTCAGTCTCTTACATGTGTCCCTTCAGGAAGCAGGTGAGTTGTTATGGGGAATGATTCAGTTCTGATTAAAAAAAAAAAGCCAGAAAAACTATCAGTTTAATTGAATTTCCACCTAGGACAGAGAATCTAATCACGAGTATATTTCAAACATGATCAAGACATGTATTTTGTTTGCTTGTTAAATGTGCTTGCTTTTAGAGATCTTTATGTAAAAGTGAATGCACTTTCTATTTTAATCTTCTGAATGTTTATAATTTAGTACTGAGATAGACTACAATAAATCCAAACCAAAATAATACACTGAGATTATAGTTTTGCATTTCCATTGCTTTGCTGTTATTTGAAAATTTCTGGGCTAGATAATGCTGACACAAAACCAGTATTCTTTTTTTTTTTTTTTTTTTTTTTTCTCTTTTTGGTGTTTTATCTAAAAATGTTCCTGGAAAGTTTTCCACTCAAATAGCATTAAATACATAAGATGGACAAATTCTGACATATGTGTTTTAAATGAAGTAAACATATTTTAGGTAAATCTATAGGGGCCACCCCACACCTAGGACTCAGGGAACACTGCAGAAAAGAGGATGAAAGATTGTAAGAAACAAAAGACGGGACATCTGTTGTGACGCTGTGTTTTCTATATACGAAAGGGAGGCTGCACGTGTGAAATTGTAACAATATGACTGTCTAAATAAGACCAGCACAATGACACCATCAGTTGATAAGCCAACATGACTGGGAAAGATTACACAAGGCCCACTCCTAGGTGAAGAACTACATGTAGTTAATGATTGCTTCTGAGAGATGGTAGAATAAGTCCCCTCCAGGGATGAGACCCCTAATTAGTTATCTAATATCAAGTGGTCCATCACTTAATGGATCATCTAGGTGTGTGTGTGTGTGTGTGTGTGTGTGTGTGTGTGTGTGTGTGTGTGTGTGTTTATATAACAAAAATAATGGAAGAAAAGGCAGCAATGAATCTGAGAGAGACTAATGGGGGGCATGGGATGATTTACAGTGAGGGGAATAATATAAATACAGTATTTTCACAGGTTATTGCAGGAACTCATAAAATAAGAATGCCAAAGAGCTAGCTGATCATTTAAGGCTCTTTTTTTTTTTTATTAAAGAAAAATAAACATCTATTCAAGAGTTATAAACAGGAAGGAAAATAACCAGGATTGAACTTGTAGAGGACTCTGGCTGTAGTAAGGTAAGTGAGGATCTTAGAAAATCAGAGGCAGATCCAAATATCGCCTGAATAGCTCTGCAATCTGAAAATATTTGTGAATAGAACTGTTCAGATTTTATATTTTCCCCAGTTTTAGAATATTTACATATACATGAGCTATTTTGAGGGCGGGGATCAAAGTCTAAATGCAAAAATGCAGCTGCATTATATATAACGTGTAGGGCAAAGATAATTCCAAATGTTTACTTAGGATTTGCAAAACTAACTTGCAAAGTATAGGTTTCAATATGGAGTTTTCATGCACATTTCATCTTGGTTTACCTGCTCCCACCCCACTCTCCTTCCTCTTCTGGCTTGCCCTTTCACACTGCACCTTTTCTCTCCCAACATTCCTCATTGCTCCTTTGCTCTGGTGTCTTTTCCATCCTACCCTTAGCGCCCCTCCCCCATTTTCCCCTCATGAGATATTTCCTAGTTTTCTGAGCTTTACTTCTATCATGCTACTACACACATTTACTACACACAAGCTGAAGATGGAGACTAGGATTTGCATATGAGAAAGAATATGCCCCGTTTTTCTGAGCCTCAGACAGTTCCCTTAATGGAATGCCTTCCAGTTTTATCCACTTTCCCATAAAGCTCACCATTTCATTTTTTTCTATGCTGTGAATGTGCTTGCATTTTTTACTGCAACTTGTTATGAAAACTCAAACAGGGACTGTCCCATTTGTGGTATGATATTGGTTCCTCAAAACTATAGGGTGTGGGGACATTTTTAGGTTTTTGAGCAGGTTACAGCTGCTCAGCCTGCAGGCAATGTTGTCATTTAGCTAATAGAAGGGCAGATGTGAGGTGGTTATAGATTATGAGAGAAGAATTGGATGTAGTGAGAAGTTGATGTAGTTGCCAGATTGGCGGTCTTCTTGTCAATAGGCTAGAGAGTGGGAACTGAAAGAGCAAACTGTCGGAAGAATGCATGTTTTTTGCACAATTGGGTACATACCCTTCCATTCTGAGGATCTGAAAGAGGAGTATTGGAGTAATAACAAATTACTTCAACAGTTTGGGTGTTTTGGAATATCACTTTAGCTATGTAAAGGTGTGTTACATTTGTTTATGCTGCATCTATTTAATGATGTAAAGATGTGTTGCTTTGCCTGCCTAAGGCACCCGATTGGTCTAATAAAAAGCTGAATGGCAAATAATGAGGAATGGGCAGGGCTGGTGGGCAGAGAAAATAAATAGGAGGAGAACAGAGAGGAGAGGGGGAAAGAGGGGGAAGATGCCTGGGGCCAGCCAGCCAAACAGCTGTCAGACAGACAGACATGGAGTAGGACATACAGATGAAAGAAACATAAAAAGCCCCAAGGCAAAATGTAGATGAAGAAAAACAGGTTAAAATAAGAGCCAGTGGAACAAGCCTAAAATAAGGCTGAGCATTTTTATAGCTAATATTAAGTCTCCATGTTTTTATTTACCAACTGGCTGGTGGCACCAAAAGAATGCCTGCTATATTGGGCATTCCAACATGGGGCCCAAATTTCCACACAGGGCCTCAGAAATCTGATAAAAGAAAGGAAGGAAGGAAGAAAGGAAGAAAATGAATACAGCTCCTTTAAGAGGCTCTTCCAAGACATACATAGCCAATAGACAAGGAAGCAGAGAGTGAGGCTGGATCTAGGCAAAACAGCATTCTCAACCCACCTCTAATGACCATCATCCCCTCATCATCCCCACATCCTAACACTCCAGCACCTCCCCAAAGAATTCTGTCAACTGGAGAGTAATCATTGAAAACATGAGTCTCTGGGGGCATTTCAGAACCAAACTGTAGCTCCTAATCCATGTTTAGAATGCATGTGATGGCTACATGAATACAAGGATAAAATGGCCAAAGGAGAATCAATTGTTTAAAGTGGTGATAACTGCACAAATCTATAACACATTCTGTATCTGTGATTCTGTCTCTTATTTGATAAAAAATCTGGATCAAATATGGAAAAGATAATATTTGAAAAATCTAGACAGATGTTGGCTAAATGTATATTTAGTGTTATCATTTTTCATAAATTCCTATATTTATAAAAAAAGAGGCTCTTCAATACAGCATCACTTGATCAGCTAGCACATTAAGCAGAAATAGAAAGCTAAGTGAAAATAACTTCTTAGATCTTGTTGGTTGAATTCAGCTCCTCGTTAGATGCAGCTCTCAGTTGAGCCCAGCTCTCGACCAGACTTGTAGGGTGTAAGAGCTCAGATTTCATGGACTCGAGTGGGGCAGAGCCAGCTGCCAGTGCAAAGCCACTTAGCAGTTCAAGGCGTGGCTCACACAGTCAGAAAAGGCTACAGATATGCAGTAAAGACAGGTCCAGAAGAAAAAAAGAAAAAAGAAAAATTTTCTAAACAGATTACAAAGAGTTTAAAATGTGCATAGGTTTAAGAAAGAAAAGAAAATGGATATAGACTGTCATAGGAAGAAATAAATAGTTTAAAAATAATAAAGAGAGAGTAAAATAATATAAAGAAAAAAACAGGACAAGATGGGAAATAATCAGGGAGTCTGCATCCTGTATGGTGTTGTGTTGACTTTGAATTTTTCGAATGTTGATGAGTAAACAACAGCTGCTAAGAGACATTGGATTGTAAAGGGGACTGCTGAAGGGAACCAGCCTAGAAACTTTAGGGTTGTTTTGACTATAAAATGGAATTCAGAAAATGCATTGTGTTGGGGAAGAGGTTATGCTTTTGTTTCTACAAGAAATAAAAGGCTGTGGATTCTGTTAAGGTTAATATGGATCAGGTTGGATGGGGAAGACCTCTTGCAAACCTTGGCTACACACACACAAACACACACACACACACACACACACACACACACACACACACAAATAAACCAAGAAAAAACTACAAGACAGGTGAAATATATACTGATCCCTCTGCATGGGAACAGTTCTAAGACTGGACAACAAATGTTACAACTAGTTTTCCCATGACTTGACCATTGTCTCAATTTTCTCAGGGTCCCCTGCTGATGCCATTGCCCCAGACAATAGGCAACAGTCTAGAGAACACAATACCCACATTTCCAAGAGGTAGGATGAGTAGTTTTTGGTTATTCAATAGGTTATGAATGTGTGTTATCATTTACAGAGGCTATAGGAATATAGGACAAAAAGGTAATTATTAACCTAAAATATTTTACATTGGTGTGGATTTTGGTATATTGACACAAATTTAGGGTTTTTTGTTATACTATATATGTGTTTCTGTTCTTATTTAAGATATCATATCTCTACAATTCATTTAAAAATGTAATATGTAATTATGAAATATAGGTCTGTAATAATCAAACTTGTACTCATGTTAGGTATGTTTTCAAGGTTAAATATATATTCTAGATAGATAAGTGACCTTCAAATGCTTCAGAGATGTACAAAATATTGCATTTAATATGTTTTAATAGCATAAGGCTTTTCATTGATAGTGAGATATGTTTGCACCAATCTACTTTATAAAAGGGTGATAGGAATTGAAGAATCTCCATGTGGAGTTTGCCTTCAATGTGGCAAAACCAGCTATTTGGGCAAGAAACTGTCCTTGCCTCAACTGCTGACTGTCTACTGTCCAAACTTGACATGTAGGACACAAATGAATATGACTGCTAAACTTTGCCAAACCAAGGCAGGACACTTCTTCAAAATTCCTGCTTCATAGGAAAGTCTGCCAGACATTTGAGACCTGTAGACTGAAGATGGATGGCCCAAAGTTGCAGTGGAACTGTCCAGGCAGCCAGATGTCTCTCTTTCTTCTGTAGTTTTGGAAGTTGCTTGCTTTGTACTTCCTGTTTACTCAGATAATACTATAATCATTCTGGAGTCTTTGATGGAGTTGAGGACTTGATAGTTATAGTTACAGTTTTCCTTAGTTATGATAGAAGGCAAATTAGATACACAACTTTGGACTCACCAAGATTACATAAATAATGGAGTAGTTTGAAGACTAAATAGTTATAGTTTTCCTTAGTTATAATAGAAAGTAAATTAGATACAAAACTCACCAAGATAAAATATATAATTAAATCTTTCCCCTAATTTTATCAAATGCAAATGAATTTGATATTGTTACTGTAATTCTTACTAATAAATGTTTTAGTTGTATATAGTTTTACTATATTAAGGTTAAAAACCTTCCTTTTTAATTAGACAAAAAGGGGGAAATGTTGTGGGATAATGCTCTTGTAAACTGTAAAGATCTGTCACTTAAACTGGTTTAATAAAACACTGATTGACCAGTAGCCAGGTAGGAAGTATGGGCAGGATGAGCAGAACAGGAGAATTCTGGGAAGAGGAAGGATGGAGTCAGGAGTCGCCAGCCAGAGGAAACAAGATGAGAATTCAGACTGAGAAAAGGTACCAAGCCATGTGACTAAACCTAGATAATAACTATGGGTTAATTCAAGCATAAGAACTAGTTAGTAATAAGCTTGAGCTACTGGTCAAGAATTTGTAAGTAATATTATGCCTCCAAGTCAATTATTTGGGAAACAGCTGCAGAGTATTTGGGAACAGGCAGGCAGGGAAGAAACATTCCGCCTACGTGGGTTGGTGGCCCAAAAGAAAGCCTGCTACATTTGGGTGTACAATGGTAAAATTTAAATTCTTATATGGATCTTCAAAAAGATAGTAAGAAATTAAACATGAGTCAGAAAGTCAGGCATCAGAGTGGAAGATGTTGTGAAAGATGGAAGCCTGATGATACAGAGAGCAAAGAGCACAGATGTCTTTTCTCATCATCCAATAGTAAGAGCAAGATTTTAGATACTTCCTTGTAGAGGAAGGCAAGGAGATGACATAAGCCCATGAAATGACTGATAAGGAGTAGCTGCAGAGGAAAAATACAGGATCAGAAGAGGTGAAATGAAAATTAGGAAAGTAGATTGTGTTAGGGAAGCCAAGATCCAAAGGCTTTCAGGAGGGCACCATTGCCCATGAGAATGCAAATTAAATATGCCTCTTGGATTTGTGGCCTGGATGGCTTTAGTCTCTTTGGGGAGAGCACTTCCAGTCAATTGTTTTGGACCACATGTGTTAAAGAATATTTTGGCTTCCTTCTGTGTGATTGGCTGTACTAGTCTATGGAAAATAAAGTTGTCTTAATTTTAACACATTTATGAACTTTTATATTGAGTGTGTCACAGTTAAAAAGTGATTAATTAAATTTTAGTAATGAAATGGATTATCCATTCTGGTTCAAGTCTTGAGGAGGAAAATAAGACAAAGAAATAAAAATCTTGACAGTTTTCCAACATTACCTTTATCCAGTAAGTCTAAACTAGAGTTCAGATATACTCCTTTAGTCATGTTACCCATGCCCTCGCCCTGTATTCCTTATCTAGCATTATATATATATTCTTTGTCAGTATGTTCTTACATAGATAAAGTATCTATTACAAATTAGGCCACTTGTAATTTCATTTCAGTAGCTTTAACGTAGAATTTTAAATCCAACTTAAAAAATAAGAAAAGGGTTTCAGGCTAAAAATTACTCCCAAAACAGTGGTAGCTCAAAATTAAATTATAGGGAAAGATAATGATGCCACAAACCCCACATAGCTCTTTAAGAGAATACAGGTCTTTGGTCTTTCTGGAAAAAATATTGAAAATTAGTCTATAAATGACAAACTTAAATTTCTCTCTCTCTGTCTCTGTCTCTGTCTCTCTGTCTCTCTGTCACTCTGTCTCTGTTTCTCTCTCTGTCTCTCTGTCTCTCTGTCTCTCTCTCTCTCTTTATAAACTGCATGCCCATGTGTGGTCTATAGGCCAGAAAAAAAAAAAAACCAACCCTGCTGTATGTCTTGATCATTCTCCAGCTTGTTTTTCTTAATCTTATTATATTTATATTTGTTTATGCATCAATTCATTTATTTAGTGTGTGTGCGCCTCTGTATGTATGCATGCACACTTGCAGGAATTCTCTCTCTCTCTCTCTCTCTCTCTCTCTCTCTCTCTCTCTCTCTCTTTCTCTATCTCTATCTCTATCTCTATCTCTCTCTCATGTGGGTCCTGGAGATAAATTCAGGTTGTCTGGCTAGTTAGCAAGTGCCCTTTCACACTGAAACATCCTATGGGGTAGTCTACCTTACTTTTGTGACCCAGAATCACTGTTTTGACCTGACAGAATAGCCCACAAGTCCCTGATATTTGCTTGTGTCTTACAGACAGTGTTATACAATATCTGAATTCAGGTCCTCATACCTGGAGAGCAAACTCTCTATCCACTATGCCCTTTCCCCAGCTCTGAATTGGGAGTTACAGTGTAAGATAATTTTCCACCTATGACATTTTCATATTCCCCTGAGAAATTTTTATTATCCAACTTTTCAAGTTAAACCAACTCAAACCAGAGTCCATTTGAAATAGGAAGTAGTTGACTCTATATAGTTCATCTGTATTATTTCTTCACCACTTTTATATTAACTTATATGCAAAAATTATTTTCAGAGAAAAATGTTTAGCTCTAGTGCTGAAAGAACAATGTAAAACTAATGACATTCACATTGTATGTATGTGAAACTCAGGCTTGTTCATCTGTATCTACACAAGAGAAAGACTCTACTAATGGGCTTCTGATGACATGGAACATGCCTCTGCCATATATTTTCTGCAGTCCTCTACATAGAAGCTGGTCAGCACTTAATATTTACTTGCTAAAATTATACTAAAATACACTGTTACATTAAAATTTCACACATATTTCTATTCCTTCTTGCCTGTGTCTAATTAATGTTTATTACTAAATTGTGACATATAGCAATAACCATAATACAGGTTTGTAAATCATATTTGTGAGAAAAAATTTAAAGTATATTGCTAAGTTCTGAAACAATAGAAAAGGCCATATAAAACATTCATATTTATTACTACCTAGAAGCCACAATTCTTCCAATATAACTCATTTTCCAAACTGCAAGGAAATGGTTCATGTTATAAAATATGAATGATTACTTTAAAAAAGCTATGTCTTCCCCACAAAGCACCAGACTTATATCTTATGATTTCAAAGGGCATTCTATGTGCTCTTTGATTTGATAATATTTCTAGGAAGTAATTTCAATTCAAATGAACCTGGATTCAGGCAAGTGCATCAGAACACAGAGGCCCAGATTTGGAGTTTAGATTGTAGGGCACCAGAGAAGTATTTAGGGACCATAAGTCATTATCATCAAATAAATTTAATCTGAGGACCTTCTGTGTCTGTAACACTGAGTAGGTATTGGAGTGATTTATGGTGCAGCATTCAACATATTGAATCTGTTTCTATTTCAACTTTGGAAAAGGGCTTGAGAGCACCTTGGATTTGGGAGGTGTTGATGACTATGCCAAAATGTGAAGGGCCCTGATTGAAGATTTCTATAAAATTTCTAGTAATTATATTTTATTTATTTATTTATCTATCTATTTATTTATTTATTTTTATTTTTTTTGTTTTTCCAGACAGGGTTTCTCTGTGTAGCTTTGCACCTTTCCTAGAACTCACTTGGTAGCCCAGGCTGGCCTCAAACTCACAGAGATCCGCCTGGCTCTGCCTCCCGAGTGCTGGGATTAAAGGTGTGCGCCACCACTGCCCGGCCTAGTAATTATATTTTAACAAAAGTAAAATAAAAACTAAAAATATGATGTTTTTGCAAATGTAGTCAGAAACATTAGTAGAATGTGTATATTGACCTAAGGAAAGTATCTTATGCTCAAAGCATCAATAGCCTCATCTCTCAATTTCCAAAACAGCATTTCTAAGATTCTGTTCAAGGAAAAATTTCATAGAAAATCTGACAGAAGGAAAAGGCAACATGGTTTCATAATTTTTTTTTTTAAATGTGGACCATGAAATGCTATCTTCTTGGAATTTCTCAATACTTAGCAGCATAAGAAGACTTATGAGGAGCTCCTCATAAAACAAAGTGGACTATTATTAGCACTGTTCTCCAACTAACTGAGATAACCAGCTGCCGTTTGATCAGCATGGCAAGATGTGCCCAAATGCACAATATGAGCATTTATATCTTGGTGGTGAAAGACAGTGTCCAATTGGACTTAAAGCCTTCTCAATATGAGGACAATCATGCCTGGGACTGCAAACTTAGTCAACTGCCCATGACAGGTAAATCCAATTAAACACAGAGGAGAACTTGCTACTACCACTTGCCTAAACCAAGATTATTTTAACTGCATTCCAAATAGTTACCCTTATACCCACAGGTACATCTGTTTCCCACCTCTCATCAAAGAAGCTTCTTTTTGCAAAAGATGGAGACCATTAGAAAAATCCACAACTGGTTCAAATGCAGAGAATAACTGACTTTGTTGTTCCTGGCATCAAATGTCAGCTCTACAATTAAACCCTTACATCTAAGGCTCATGGGGATGGAATGGAAAGATTGTGGGAGCCAGAGGACCAAGGAGTCTGCTGAGAGAACGTGTCTTCTATGTATGAAAGGGAAGTTGCAACCATTACCTTAACAGCACCATATGGGTCTTAAAGAAGAACCACACAATGACAATACCGGTTGACTTGACAACATGAGGGGGACATTTTATAATGTTTCACTCTTTGGTGAGGAGCTATAACCAATGGCAACCGAAGAGGGAGAATTAGTCTTCCCCAAGGATGAATTCCATAATTATCTAATGCAAAGTAGTTAGCCCTAAAAACATAAAAATATGAGAAATGAAAAATTATCAGGCTGTATTTATAAATTTATATGTAAGATAATAATAATTAAAGGAAAAATAACCATAGAGATAATATATGAAAACAGAAGGGGAGCTCTGAGGTACAGGAAGACAAACAGTAGGATGGGAAAGCAGGATTTGGTAAGAGGAGATTTTAGATGATCGAAGTATTGTTAGATGCATGTATGAAATGTCATAATGAAACCAATTATTTTGTACAATTAGCAAGTACCAATTAAAACAGGACATAATTTTTCTGTTAATTCAGCATTTCCAATCCTATGAAGACATGTTTTATAAAGACGACTTAGAAACATTTCAATGAAAACTTGAACTAGACATTAATAAAACTTTGTCATTTGGAAGTCTCTATAGAGTTCTGTGCAAAAGTTCCTCATAGCCAAGCTATGGATAGTACACCAGTTTGAAGGAAATCAGGTGAGAAATCAGTCCCACTAGAAGGCAATCATATGTTTATCAGCAGTCTCTCTGCTATCATTCTAACACTTACACATTTGTCATCTCTGGGGTGCCCACCCACCATCACACCGGCCAAAATTTACCCCAGGGAAGTCATGTAAAGCAGGAAATATTGAATTCAATGAACTTTCAAGAAATGTCCACATTAAGAAATAGCATGAAGTAACCAAGCTGTTCAAGTAACATTTAACATTTGGGGATGTCTCTGACTCTTTTGCCTGTTCTTGAGATCCTTTTCTTCCTACTGGGCTGCCCCGACCAGCCTTGATATTAGGATTTGGATTTATTGTAAACTAGTTATGCAGTGTTTGGTTAATATCCCTTGGAGGCCTGCTCTTTTCTGAAGGGAAATGGAGGAGTAGATCTTGGGGAAAGGGGGGTGGGTGGGAGGAGTAGACAGAGAGAAAGTTGTTATTGGGATGCCTTGAAAACAAAACAAGAATAAATAACATTTTATAAATAACAAAATAAAAACCATTTTATTTTTCTCATCACTGTTAGATCTTCTATTTTCCTAGATGTTCAGTTTTTGGGTCTTTGAAGGAAGTGATGCATTTGTACTTTCTGTTTCCTGTGCTGTACATATCAATGTATACTTCTATACTTCTGTAATATACTCATATAAGACACAGAAATTATATTTTAGTTCATTGATAATATTCTTTAAAATTTCAGTAAGTCTTTCCATTTTGGCCCTATGTTTACTAATGTCTGCTCATTTTTATGCACAATCATTTACCAAATGATTAGTCCTGAAAAATGAACACACAAGTAACATTGCAGGGACTGAGCAAGTTGCATTTGTATTTAGGAATATATACAAAATTGTATGTAATATATACATGTACATAGTTGCATGTAACAACAATTAATGAAAATAGAAGCCATCAATTCTATAGAGAACAATGAACAAGTATATGGGAGGGTTAAAAGAGAAGTGGGAAATGATGTAATTATCCCTCAAATAAGGGATAATTTAAAAATAATGTTAATAATGATAAAAAGAAAAGAAAAAGAAATGAAATGACCCTATTTTTTTGTCTTGGGATACAAATCTACCTTATATGCCAGAGAAAGGTAGAGAATGCTCCCCAGAGCCAGGCTGGTGACAAGCTCTACCCTACACACACAAAGTCATGTTAATAAATGGACCAGAGCTGCCAGATTAAAAAACCTTTGTTCACTGCAGGAAATGTAAAGATGAAAAGGATACATTTCCTTCTTAAGAGTAACCATCTTGTTGGGAAAATGACTAAATAACCAGGAACTCTACTCTTGTGCGATGATTACCATACTCTGTGTGTGCAGGAAGGGCCATCATAGCCAAGAAAGTTGTGTTTTCCTGGTACCAAGTGCTCAGTTCATTCCACCGATTTCCTTATTCTATTCCTGCTCTTGTTCTGAGAGGCAGACATTATTGCTGAGATGTGAAAATGGAAACTCAGAGAGGTGAAAAACCTTGCCCCAGTCCACACATGTAGTAAACAGGTAAAGCAGGAGTTATTTAAGCCTGTTTAGCCCAACATGGTACCCTGAGAATTAGTGGAGGAAGATCCTGATGAGGTTAACCTGCCTTCAGTGTTCTGTGTTTGACAGTCGATAAAGCTTGTGGAAGGCAACATCCAGAAGAAGAGTACAGTGGCACTCTCTCCTTATTTAATATGTATTTAACATATAAATAAATTTTCATTCATTACAATCTTCAATAATACCTGTCTCATGCCTGCAATAGAAGGAAAGCTGATTATAACTAAGAAACCATGAAGTCACTTGTGAAGGAGTCTAATTTATCTTATATTAACCTGTCAGAGTTCTCTATCACCTTCTAGTTCTAATCACTTACTTTCCTGGAGAACATTGCTTTTCTATGTTGCTAGATCACTGTCTATAAATTATGTACAACAGAAGTATAGTGTATAACACCGTACCTAAAATATGTATTATTTACAGTGTCACAGGTGAACTATTGAAAGCAATGATATGATTTGCCAAAAATTCTATTTCAGAAATAACTTGTCTAGAATGCTGAACCTGTACAAAACTGGACTTTTTTTCTGCTGTTTAGATTTTTTTTTTAGTAATAAATGTATATTATAATAAAATATTTCAAATAAACACTGCATTATTAATGTGGCTTGTAGTTGCCCTAGGGCAGCAGAAGCATAAATGGTTCATTTAAATTCTGGGCTCTTCCTACAACACACACAACACAGCACTTTTGATAGTTCTGTATGTAAAGACTATACCTTTATTCTCTCCTTTCTTGTTGTAATGTTATCTGCTGATGCATTGCCTACGGTATTTAGTGCTCTACTACTAAATTTAAATTTCTCCTCACTTATGAAAAAATAGGATTATTTAGTATTGTTATTATTTAAAAAATCAACTAAAAAAAAATACATGCACCTAGGTGAATTTCTCCAGTTTTGTAAGGTTTTTCACTTTTGTAGTTTTTCACTTGGTTACAACCAATCAATTTTAAGTGGAGACAAATGCTTTGGCTCATTTTAAGACCAAGAGAACTCACATAGCACTATACTTCAGTGCTTTGGGACATTCATAATCCAGAATTGCCAAAGAGGAAAACATGATAACGAAGTGGTCACTCTTGGCAATTACTTTTTACCACATGAGATGAAGGGACAGGATCCTTTTACCACACCATTGATCAAACTCACATATATTACATTATATCGTTTCCATTAAATATTACCTAGTGGTTAATTAAAACTCACAAAATGGTATTCATTACAAAGTGTTAATCAATACTTTCAATCCATTTACCTTGAGCATTGAGATCAATTTCTAGAAGTGATATTAATAAGCTGTTTGTCTTCTACTTTTTTTTTTTTTTTTTTTTTTTTTTGCTAAGGTCGACTTTTGGTTAATCTAAAATTGTAAACTGTCTTTAATGGAATAATCGTGAAATTGTTCTTAATAACAGCTTTCCAGTCAAGTTATTTATGATTTTTATATCATTTCCATTCACAGTTCCAACCTGTTGCTGCTGTGGTGCAGTATTCTTGCAGGTCTGGGCAGGATCAAGAATTTCACTACCATTTTAGCACTCTATAGCCAAGCAGCATTTACCTGTGGACTCCAAAGTTTGGGCTAGACTTATCCACAGGGCGACAGCTAGGTTTTCCAGGATAAGAGAGATGTGTCTGTAGGCTTACAAGTCTCAAAGGTACCAGAGGCAATGGGTCTTCTTACATCAGTGATTCTAAATCTGTGGGTTGTGTCCCTTTGGGGGTCAAATGTCCCTTTCATGGGGGTCACCTAAGGCCATCAGAAAACTGAGATATTTGCACTATGATTCCTAATAGTAGCAAATTCATAGTTATGATGTAGAAATGAGAATAATTTTATTGGTTGGGTGGTTACCACAGCATGAATAATTGTATTAAACGGTCTGAGCATTAGGAAGGCTGAGAACCACTGCCTTGGACTCTTCACATGAGATATGCTGGTGCTGCTTGAAGAGTTTAAGTGATTTCAAGTCTGAATGTGGGAAAGTGGAAAGCAGAGAGGAGGAGGAAGAAATTTCTTTATTAAGAGGCCCTCCCCTAGAAGCCACTTATAATTCAGAGTCGGCCTCTGTTAGATACATTATAAAGTTCATGATTCAGAAACATGCTCTGCAACTTCTTAAAATGGGAAATGGAGCAAGTTGTGGTACACACTTGTAATCCCAACACAGCAGACGCTGAGACAGGAGGATTATAAGTTTGAGGTCAGCCTGTGACACATAGGGAGCCACTACTACAACAAACACATAAACAACATAAAGTGTACAATTTATACTAGTAATTAGTAATATATAGTCCTGGAGCTAAATAACAATCTCCAAGAAATCCTCAAGTAATTTAGGATATTGCAAAGTTTTGCTTTAATTTTGTTTTTTCTTTCCTTGTGTTTTGTTGTGTTTTGTTTTGACATAAGGTTTCTCTGTGTAGCCTTGGCTGTCTTAGAACTAGCTCTATAATCAGGCTGGCCTCAAACTCAGAGATCTTCCTGTCTCTGCCTCCTGAGTACTAGGATTAAAGGCATGTGCCACCACATTTAGCTATAGTACAGAACCTTGAACAAAATACTTAATCTTGTCTTGGAATCTCTTCATCAGACAAAAGTGGGTGATAATTATACTGTCTTTCAGGGTTGTGGTGGGAATTAAATCTTGGCATGTGAAGAACTCAGAGCAGTGTCTGGCCTGTAGTGGGTCTTTAATAAATCTTAGCTACTACTGTTATGGGATAGTCATGGCAAGGGGAGGGATTTCAATCTTTGCTATCTAAAACCTAGCTAGATTAGGTTTGGCAGAACTGTGTTCAGGTACACTCTTCGTTCTTGACAATGGTGTTGTGAATTATGAGGAAGGCTCTGCTACCCATTACTCATCTGTATTGGTGGTTATTTTGAGTCAAGCACTACACCAGGCAATAGAGAATATTTTCTATCTATCTCTGATTCTCTTTTCAAGGATTTTGCTATCAAGGAGAAGGGACAAAATGAAAAGGTATCAAGCTATTAAAAGTTAACTTCCTGTTATGATGAGTGTTGAAGTCCTTGAGTAAGAACCATAGGTAGATGGCACAATAGGACACTCCAGGAAGAAGAAACAGCAAAAGTGGCAGAGATAAAGGGGGAGGGATTTGTCATGTGCTGGGTTATAACCTTAAAAACTCATGTGTTAAAGTTTTAACACCCACTATCTTAAAATATAAACTTCTTTTTAAATAGAATAGTTTTAGATATGCATTAACATAAAGTCATACTGAGTTCCTAGTAGATATGACTAGTGTCCCTTAAAAGGGAAAATCTGGACATAAATACACCTGCAGGGAAGGTTCCATGTGATAATTGGACTTGTGCTACTGTATGTCAAAGAACTGAGAAGTTAGAGAGAGCACTGAATAATCCTTGGCTTCTGTGTTCTCAGGGAGCCTAGCCCTCATCACAACCCTTCAAGGAAGAGAGGCAATGCACTTCTGCTGTTTAATTTATTTAACAGTATTTTTCCCTAACAGCCCTGGCAAATTAGCCTAAAAATATAAATGGAGAAGGTCAGAGACAGATCTGGGTTTATAACAGCAGAATTAGTAGAAAGTAATCCCATTATGCCTAGATAGGATAGAGAGAACTCCAGAGGAAAAAAAAAAACAAAACAAAACAAATGTATAGATCTGGAGATGTGGCTCACTAGAGTGTTCGCCCAGAAAGCAGGAAACCCAGCACTGACTAACCCAAGCACGGTGGTGTAATTCTGGAACAGAAGAAGTGGATGCAGGAACATCAGAAGTTCAAAGTCACCCTCAGCTACCCACAAGTATAAAACCAGCCTGGGGATGTGACCCTGTTTTTAAAAATCATACAAGATATATAAAGACTGAAAAGTAAACATAGAGATGCTTAACTTCATTTAAACACACTATGACTATGTGAATAGCTACAAATGGATACATGTATGTTCATCTACTCAACAACAGTCTTCCATTTTCTAAATGCTAGGCACATTTTTAAGCACTTAGACTTCATTGGGCTATAAATAATATTATCATACAATAAAACTACTGATTTCATACTATGTACTACTACTACTACTACTACTACTACTACTACTACTACTACTACACACACAAGTCTTGGAACTATTTTGTCAAATTAAATATTAAATGGGAACTACATAACAAAGTCTAAAACGTGTGACATTCCAATGGCAGAAGAGTTTATTGATGTGGTTGGGGACAAATATTCAAGTTCTACCTCAGTGCTTTTCAAAATGCTTTCACTCAACTTCAAGATTTTCATAGGACACCAGATATAGGACAGTGTTTTAGTTAGTTAATTGGTTGGTTATTTTGTTTTTCTGGCTGCTATAATAAAGTAACCAAGGCTGTATGATTTATAAGGAACAGCAATATGTCAGGTCATGCTCCTGGAAGCAGGAAAGTTCAAGGTCCAGGGACCACAGTGAAGGTATTATACTATGACTAAAAGCAGAGAGCAAAGCTCTGTGAATAAGTGAACACATGTATGTGTTGAGTGTGTGTGTGTGTGTGTGTGTGTGTGTGTGTGTGTGTGTGTGTGTAGTTGACCCTTTACAAGGGTCCCAATTCTATAATAGCAAAACCACTTCCAAACTGATAGAAGTAATCCTTGATGAGGGAGACTCCCTGTGTCTCCACTCAGCACTGTTATGTTGGGAATTGAGCACCTGTGGATGCTTTTTGAGTAACACATTCAAATTTAAGAAGAAAGCTTCATTTATTCTTAGGAATTTAGTAGTTTAGTAAATTTAATGAATTTTACTTCTTGAATTTCTTTCCTGAACATTGTTATTTCACATTTAATTTCATGGTTACAACTAAGAAGAAGATGGATATATAAAATTTGTCTCTGAGTGTCAAATGATCAAGGTTCCCATACCTCTCTGAGCAACTGAAAAAGATGTAGGCATTTCCTTATACACACACATTTGCACACAATCATTCTGTTCAGAATAAAAACACATATGAGTTGCATACAGAGCATTGTGCTTGCACATGTATGTGTGTGTGTGTGTGTGTGTGTGTGTGTGTGTGTGTGTACATATAAATTTACAAATCACGTTTTTAGTGATCCTCATATATACCTGCAGTTTGTTAGTAAAGGAAGATGTTATGCAGTGTTCCAATGGAGAAGAGCCATCAATAGGCCTACCTATTTGTGATACCTGTGAACCACAACCATGATTGCCATGACAAGATATTCCTAAAGGTGCTCTATAGTGCCATTTATATTCCAGAGAATCTGGAAGAATTTACCAAAACATGCTTCTCTTGGGAGATAGGACTCAGGGAAAAAAAGAATAAGGCTAATTTCAGTTGATATCTTTTATTCTATTTGCATTCTAAGCCATTTGTGTGTTGCTTTAGTGATATTTTTAAGCACTTAACACCTATAAAATTTCAAAAGTATCACTTGAGAAGTTTTCAGAAAGGATCCCTAGAGAGAAGACGTAGATGCTATGAAGGGAAATGGGAAAAAATGCACTGCTTTGAGAAGGAGGGGTGAAGAGGGCAATTTACAGGGAGAGGGGAAATGACAGTAAGCCTGAAAATGTTATAGGGAATTATTATTTTATGGTTATTAAATATCTAATATATATAATATATATAACCTTATTTTCAAGTAGGTTTATTCCAGATAGGATATTATATAAGGTCACACTGGTACAGGGTTGGTCTCTAATACAATATGACTAGTTTCCCCATATCAGTCATTCATGGTTTAACTATAACAATTATACATATATATGTATATATATATAAGCATTAATATAACATGACATGCAATTATATTCTATATAATTGTGAAAACATAATTATTCTATATGGTATTATACATGTATATCTTTTAAATGAAGTTATTGCATTTGGGGTGGAAAGGCTTCCCCTAAGAGTCATAGACTAACAAAACCCAGTTCCAGAATTGAAAACTTCCTTGTTGGTCATAGGGGTTCAAGAGACTCCCCAAACAATAAAAGCTATTGCTATCTGAGCTGGCTGTTTGGAACCTGGGGCTTATGTGGGGACACTGCGCTCAGCCTGGAAGGAGGGGTCTGGACTTGCCTGTACTGAATCTACCAGGTTGAGCTGAATCCCCAGGGGAGTCTTTGCCCTGGAGGAGATGGGAACGGGGTGGGGGTGGGGGCTGGGGAGAAGATGGAGGTGGGGGCGGGAGCGGAGAGGTCAGGGGAACCCATGGCTGATATGTAAAATTAAAACACAAATATCTGTATTAAAAAATAAAATTTGAAATAAAATTTTTAAAAAGCTATTGCTATTGCCCTTGGCTGCCTCCTAGAACTTGAAGGTAAGTCTCCATTGCTGGAGGCAGCACACACTTCAAAGCACTTGCAGGAGCTGATCTGACCCAGAAGCTTCTACCCTGAAGAGTAACTCTCATAGCACAGGATGGTGCTGTGCAATTTTCCAAGGGAGAAGACCAACAACTGTCCTCTCCAGATCAGACACTACAATGACCAGAATGGTAAGAGATCCGTAGAGTTGTTCCAGTGACACTTTTATCCTGAGGTTAATCAATAGCTGTCTAATTGCCCATTGAACAAGAGGGAAATCAAGCCTGGGATTGTAAACATAGTCAACTACCCATGACATGGAATGTAGAGGAGAAACTGTCATTGCCATGTTCCTAAACCAGCATAACCCTGAATCGTGTTCTAGATGCTTATCATTGTAACCACAAATAAGTGTACTTCCCCACTCTTCATCAAAGAATGTTATTTTTTTGTAGTAGAATTAAGACTATTATGGAAAGCCAAACCTGGTTATAAAAAAAGAAAACACACACACACACACACACACACACACACACACACACACACACACCCAGAGAGAGAGAGAGAGAGAGAGAGAGAGAGAGAGAGAGAGAGAGAGAGAACAGCTGACTGTAGGGTATCCAGCCATAGTCGATATTTATACAAAACAGCCCCCAAAACTAAGGTTCCGGGACCATCGTGAAGAGGGGGCATAATATGGAGACTTCCTTTGATTAACTCCAGGAGTATAAACTGGACCCCTTTCTGAGATGATTCTTTATCTACCTAAGCATCGTTTCACTGTAAGTAAAATGTAAATTAAGCAGCATCTAGTCAATAGAGTCAATTTGAGAAAGCGTCAATCTCAGGCAGATACATGGCCCTAGTAATGCCCACTAACTCAATTACCAACTGACTTCACAAAGGAAGAGCATCCAAATGGAAGGGGTTGACAAACACCCATTATCTGCAGCGCCTCCAACCCCACCCTTGTCTCCAGTAGCACATGGAGAGAAGATCAAGTACAGAGAAAAGGGAATGCAGCTCAGGCATGCGCAGCTATCTGGAGAGAGAGTTCAGCAGGATACAGAGGTATAGGAATATCAAGAAACTTGTCCTGGACCAATCAAATTGTAAATAGTAGAGTCAGAATTTGAATAGTACAGCCGGTCTCATAACCATGACACAACCCCAGTGAATGATAACAGAGAACTATATGATCAAAGAGTCCTAAATGTCATCTTAGCAATTGGTGATAAAAGATAATAGTGGAAGCTCGTGAAGAAAAACACCAAAATCACCTGGGAAGATAAAAGTAGACATGACTCACTAAATAACTAGAAAAGAAGAGGTTAAGGGACTGGTCAGTGCCAGGAAGAGAAAGTATGTAGTTTAAGGAGAAGTTGATCTCTCCGTGCACGTTTCCTTGCATCTCTCATCTCCTGTCCTCAACCCTGGATGTTGGGGTTAGACCTCTTTCTAAAAATGTCTTCCTTCCTTTCATTTTGGGAAAGAAATTCTCCCAATTGTAGCTTGCTGAAATCTATAGTAATTGAAGGCCAAGATAAACAGCTATATTTCAGAGTATTGCTCAATATTCTCATTTGCAATTTTTAATTTCTCCAAGGTGTTTATTCTCTAATGTAGTATGTCCTTTCCCTTATAGGTCAAAAGGCATGGACAAAAATGGATGGACGCAAAGTGTGCAGGAGAGATTAAAGATCGGCATCTGAGAGAAGAGGTGGGGGGAATAAGATGATTTAGAAGAAACAATGGGCAGGTATTCAGAATTTACAGTGTACTATTGGTGAGTTTTTAAATTATGACAGTGGGATTCAGAGTGGCTTAAAATTCACAGAATTTGGAGAAATTGGAATGTGTTAGATAGGAGGCTAAAAAAGGACCCAGGAGCGAGTCATTTTCCATTTCTACCATGTGGAGCCCTTTGGAGACTGAATGTCAGGAGGCTACCTAGGGTTTTACAGAACTTTTCGGAACTAGCAAATAAAGGATCTGTGTAGCCCACACAGTCATGATGCACTGGAGTCTGTGTAGGCCAGGTCATCTAGAACTATGAACATTTTTCTTTAAGCTCTATTTGGGACAAGGGGTGGTATAAAATAATTTTATTGACTAGAACTTGTACTAGTATAACCGAAAAATGGATAAAATTGGGGAGGGTGGATAAATGTTCACTAACTCTGCTGGCCCATTGATCTTGTTCATTTTAGGTATGATGAATCTTTAAGGGCTTTAACATTTTGATATTTATCTTTAATTGGTCACTGGTGTTTACTCTGAGTATTATTTGGTAGATCTTGGTGTTGTGGAACATTATTTTAACTAGGCAAAGGTGTGTTACATTTGTTTATGCTGCAGAATACTACTTTAACTATGTGAAAGTGTGTTACATTTGTTTCTGCCACCTTTGTTAATGATGTAGACATGTGTTACGTTTGTTTGGGCTCAATTTATTTAATTATGTAAAGATGTGTTGCACTTGTTTTACCTTGCCTGCCTGAGGCATCTGATTGCTCCAGTAAAAAGCTGAATAGCCAATAGCCAGGCAGGAGAGGAACAGGTGTGGCTGGCAGTCAGTGAACGTAGGTAGGAGGAGAAATCTAGGCTCCAGAGAGGAGAGAACTAGGGAGAAAGAGAGGGTCATGCCTGGGTCTGGAAGCCAGGTAGCCACCAGCCATCTAGAAATAGAGACAGCAGAAAGGTAAGATATACAGGGGGAAAAAAAAAAGAAAAAAGAAAAAGAAAAGAAATAAAAAGA
Organism: Onychomys torridus; assembly: GCF_903995425.1. Taxonomy (NCBI): domain Eukaryota; kingdom Metazoa; phylum Chordata; class Mammalia; order Rodentia; family Cricetidae; genus Onychomys; species Onychomys torridus. The sequence goes on from NC_050459.1 coordinate 42,740,429, forward strand.
AAGGTAAAAAAGCCCTGAGGCAAAATGTAGATAAAGAGAAACCAGATTTAAAATAAGAGCTAAGCTAAGGCTGAACATTCAAAAATTAGTAAGCCTTCATTTCATGATTTGGGAGTTGGTTGGTGGCCCAAAGGAAAGCCTGGTACATCTTAGAACATTTAAACCTCCTTTACCCTGTTTGTGTCAACAGAAATGAAGAGAAAGTGTCAAGAGTAATCTGAAGGGAAAGGCCTCTAAGAGTCAATTGTAGAAAATCAATGTATACAACCCTTAAGGAGACTGTAAAACACTTAATTGTCTCTTGTTCTGTGACTTCCTTTAGCCCATTCATTAAGCAACTGATATGCACCACCTATGGTTCAATTGTTCTGTGTCTTCATAGTAGTAAAATTATTCAGGAGAAAGCATGCATTAGAATTATGACGTGATGTCCTAATAAGAGTACAGTCTTAGGTCGGTTCCCAGACCAAGGTCAAGAGCCAAGTCCGACCCTCGGATTCCTGGGATGCCAACATACAAGAGAAGAGGAACAAGGGTGCTGGTTGGAAAGCTGTAAACAGAAGTAGTGGAACAGTGAATGATTGTAGAAAATATACTAAATAAACTGAAGGGTAAATATGGTCACTAGAAATGATTGACATCCATTCAAGTGTAATGGGAGTGATATACCAGTGAGAGTGTGTTCTGATTAAGAAAATCAAATGGAAGTAACTCAATCATTTTAACTCATTTTTTTTTTTTTTTTATGACTTAGGACTGTATAAAAACATTGGGAAATACCTTGACTTTACTCAGCTTTGCTTTGAAACCACAGTAAAACATTTCATATGTAAGCCAGAGTGGGCAGAAAAAAATCTCCATTTGACATTGAAAATAAATATGTCCCACCCCCAATAAATGTATGCTAATGAGCAAACCAAAAGAAGAATTCCAAACCTGTGATAGTTACTGTTGTTCTCACTCATAGTGTTTAAAAGTCTGGAAAGGTTTAGAGGCATGCTCCCCCCCCCCCCCCCCCCCGTTTAAAAAGCAGTGATGTTACTGTATGGATATTTTTGAAACAATTTGAGCCTGTTATCCTACGCATTATCAGTTTTGATAAAGCCAAGTCCAGGAATGGAGAAGCAAAATGTGCTCTTTACAAACTGCCAGTCCGTCTTTGAGTGCCAAATGTGTGCCTTTTCGGACGTGCAGGAGTACTCTTTTGGGAGCGGAAACGGTGAAAGAAAGAAGAAAAAAATCTACTTAATGTTTTATGGACTTATTAAAAGAAAGCCTCTCCTTTCATTAGCTGTGGAAAAAAAAACTCCATTAATATAGACACGAAGGCAAGGAACTGGAGCAGACGCCGATAACTGCGCCTCCCAAGGTAACTGTATCTGCCTATCAGTAATCGGTTTTCTGAATTTTAATGATAGTTTTCAAACAGGGCTCATGATTCAGTGGGGGGCAGTAAAACTTTACACTATCTGTTTAAGACTTTCTGTCTCTTTGTGCACACTTTTGATTACAGCTTTGCCCAAGGTACTAGACCAAAGACTCGGAATCACGCCAGGCTTTTAACAAAACAGCCTTTAAGTACGGGAGGGCAAAGGGGAGTTTCTTAGGGAAATTAAAGTGGGGTTTTGTCAAGTGTGGTTATCTTAAATAATTTCATAACTTTCTATGGGATTTTTTATGGGAAAAAGACAATTTATTCATAATCACCCCCTCCAAATAATGTTTTCTTGTGGCTTTTCTATTAGCCATTTGAAAAATGAAAGAGAAAGAGAAGGGATTTGGACTAAGAGTCAATAGTTATCTCTTGAACATGCAAACGTGTTGAAGAAGTTTAAGTCTGGCAAAAAAATATTATGTTCATGAATGGTAAAAAGCCATTTTATGTCATTAAATATTCTCTCACCATTATACAACTGATTTAATATTTTGCTTTCAAAATTTGAAAAGAATTTATCTTTAAATACATTGAAAATTTTACCATTGTTCCTTCAATTTATATACTGAAGTTGAGGTTCAAACTTCAATATAATTTCTGATTTCCAGTGACTGGCACATATATTGGTAGTATTTGCAAAAGCTCATTACACTCTGACTTTTATTAAGGAAAAAGTCAGTTTTGTCAGTGTTTGAATATAAAGTAAGATAAATCAGGAATAAAATTGAACCTTAGAAATGAAGACTTGAATATTCCATATAATAAAACATAGTGAACATTAGATTTTACATTGGTTCCTATAGACTAGTTCATTCATAATGCCTCAACAGGTACAAACTATATTGAATTAGGGATTTTTTTTCCCAATGAATGTAAGAGGCACCAAGCAGATGTGCTTTGTACCAGATGATTTCATATTTCAATGTGACAAAATAGATGAGCCACATAAAGCCTAATTTCAGTTGCAAATTGCAAGCTGGAATAAGTTCCAGAATAGTAAACAATTAGCTGCTTTATTTTCTTTTTAATAAGACTAAATTACCAGATAATATCTACTGGCATCAACTTGGCTAATAAAAATCTGTTTAATAGGATTTGCCATTTTTCCAATTGCTATCATGATCAGCTTTGCATTTTGATTATCTCTAAACTTTGCCTCAATTTTCTCATAGAAAAGCTCTCGGTGGTAATTGCTTTAACATTTATTCCAGGTCAAGTGGTTAAGGATGAATAATGATCTGTCAAAAATGTACAGTAATGCCGTCAATAGAGCAATTACCATTTAGCTAGAGATTATTATGGCAAAAGAGCACACGAACTGGGCACAATAAACAGAACAACAGAGAGAACAGGGCAAAGGGATTGACTGTTTGCAAAACCTGTGTCTTTTCTACATGTTCCTGACAGATATTAATTGTCTTTCAAGACCAATTAAACATACTCTACAATGGTCTTCCTAGCATAGAACAAATTAGGTTCTTTTCATTACTGATAAAAAGAAAACACACAATTATTCAGCTTATGTTTAATATTCACAAAAAGGTTGTCTCACTTACATTGTCTGCAATGGTATTTATTTCTGCCTGCTCTCTGTTTCTTCTAGGAAGGCCCACCACAGAGTATATTAGTTGTCTATCATAGTGAATCACAATTAAATTAATGCTAATAGGAGGTGACAACATCTGCTTTCATTGTCAATATTGCTACAAAGACCCAATATTTCAAAGTGTTTCTGTAGAGGACACAATGAATAACCCTATAACTCAATACAGTACTACTTGGGGGAAAGGTGATAAAGAGGAAATATGATGTTTATCCAGTCAACATGCCACAGTGTAGCTGTTCTCTTAATATCTGGGGCTAAGGGGAAGCCTTAAAACCAGTCTTCAAGAGGAAATGAAAAACAGTCTTTGCTTAGAGGAAATTCTGTAGCGCTAGTAACATTTTGACACTTCCTGAATAACCTTTAAGCCACTAGGAGCAAGCTATTGTCTGGCTCACCTTATACTTTCAGATGGATAGTCAGTTAGAAGAAATAGTGTCTTATTTTAATTTTAATGGAAATGAATTCAGAAAATTGGCCACAGGTTACCAGAATTTTCTTTTATGTTACTTTGCTCACTAACCTATTCAGAAAATAATTTTTTGATTCTACTGTGTGGAGAATGATAATGTGGACCCAATGGGGGTTACAGACTTGGGGTAAAATCAAAACTCATTCAGCAGCTGTTACTATGATTTTTTTTTGTTTTGTTTTGCTTTTATTTTTCAAGACAGGGTTTCTCTGTATATCCCTGGCTGTCCTATTACTCTTTCAGTAGACTAGGATGGTCTCAAATTCAGAGAGCCGCTTGCCTCTGCCTCCTGAGTGCTGAAATTAAAGGCATGTGCCACCTTTATCTGGCAGTGACTATGATTTATTTAACCTCAGCCTTAATTTTCTCACCTGCAATGTGGGATAGTTACTACCTAGCATCTACTAACTAAGTACATGTAATGATATGTCTGTGAGGTTTTAGGTAGACTACCTGGTGCATTTGATAATGTTAATGGTGCAATACAATCTAAAGACAATAATATAGAACTCTGCCCTCAGTATGGAATAGGACTTCTATGTAGCAAATAAAACAATGTATGTGGTGACCACTATGGAGGTGATACACTTAAGTGTGGGGCACACATGCACTAATGGAGTTCATCAGAGACTGTTCCCCATTGGAAAGACTGGAAGAAAGTGTAGGCTACCCCAGGCCATCGGAGCTACTGATTTTCCTTTTTGTTTCCTCTATTTTGTTTGCAAATATATTAAGATCTAGTCTATATTTTTCATCTGTTTTACCCACCAGTAAAACCAATCTACCAATCTCCTGAAATATTTTTCAGCCTATTATTTCTTTCATTATATAAAAAAAATCTATACAACCCCAAACCATTTTTTTCCTTCAGCATTTCTCACATATTCTTAAGTTAGTATGCGTTTTAAGTTCTCAAGAAAAGGGTTGGCATATGTAGTTTCCCAAACTCAATAGACGTCATAATTACTTCCTGTATTGTAGTTCACTGGTCTGCTATCTAAACTGTTTAGATCTTGGCTGCATTCAGACTCTTCTTAATATTTACTTCCTACACTTTCATTTATCTTTGGGTTCCATGTAATAAGAGCCAGGCTTCCTGCATTTGATCCCTAAAGTACCATATGTGCTTAAACAACTAGGTTCCCATTGTTTCTGGTTCCTCACTGTGAAACAAGAGTCCATGAAAGACCATAAGTTCACTGTGTTGTTACAAAGTATGCTAACCATGAGCTTATGTGGCACCTATAAATCTCTATATATATTTCAGTCACAGTAAGATTTACCTGCCCCTTCATTCTTGAATCCTTCACTTCCCTTGGCATCTTTAAAATCTTTTTCTCTTGACACTATATTTTCTTGGTCAATATTTTATTGAATTAAGGTTGGATGGTCCCTTTAGTATTCAATTTCTTTCCCTTCAGTGCTCAGTTCTTGGCTATGGGCCATCTGTTTTTGTATTCTCCATGAGTGAGCAACAGAGAAAAGATCCAATTATTTCCTATTTCTTATTGCATCCTAAGAGGCATATTTGGATTCTTTAGATCCATGTTAAAAACTGCTTGAGTGTTTCTCTAAGAAATGAACTCAAGTAACCCTACCACCATTCTTTTTGTGGACCCACTTAGACCAACATTATTTCTTGCATATGGCACCACAATCCTTTTACTTTATCACCCAGAAATTTGTACTTCATTCATCCTAACTAGTCACTTTGTCTTACTGTTTACTATTGTTTAATCCTTTCTATGGTGCTTTCTACAATTATTCCCATGTTCTCTTTGTCCTTAAATCTATCCTTAAGTTGCTTTAAGATATAGTTTGAACTCCTTGCTTTCATTCTTCAGTCCTTGCCTTGACAGACTTGTTTTTATTTTTAAATTTATTTTATTTTTTATTGAAAATAGATTCTTTTCCATGTAATATATCCTGATTACAAATTTCCCTCCCTCTACTCCTCCCAGTCCCTTCCTACCTCTCCTCCCCTCTGGACCTTGTTCCTTTCTGTCTCTCATTAGAAAAGAGCAAGCTTCTAAGAGATAAAATCATATATGACAAAATAAACTATAATAAGATAAAACAAGAGTCATCACATTCAAGCCTGAATCCAACAGAAAGAAAAGAGCCCTAAGATCAGGCTCAAGAATCAAAGGCACACTCATACACACACTCAAGATTCCCATAAAAATACGAAACTGGAAGCTATAAGATATACACAACGGACCCAGTGCAGACCTGTGTTGCCCTGCCTTGCTATTTTATATGAGCTTTGCTCAATTGTTTCAGAGGACCTGTTCTCTGGACATCCTCCATCCCCTCTGGCTCTTACACTCTTTCCACCTCCTCTTCTACAGGCTACCCTGAGCTCTGAAGGGAGGGTGACTTAATAGAAACTTCTCCTTTAGAGCTGTGTGTTCCAAGGACTCTCTCTCTCTCTCTGCTCAATGTCTTGTTGTGGGGCTACATTGGTTCTCAGACAGACCTCTGACACAAGCTGTTAGAGTATACCACTGACAGCTGAGCATTAGACTTTGTCCTACAGCATCCCTTGCAGATAGGTGCCGCATAGTTCTAGGTTCTGGTTAATGGGGTAACCCAATAAATGATACATGCCATTCCCAAGGCTTGCCATCAGAGGTCCAACACTTGTTAATCAGTCTTCTTTCTATATCTTTCCAGTTGGAGATCAAGACAGATAATCTACCATGGACCAGAAAGTGAAAATAGGGTTAAAAGTGAAAGAGCCCGCTCAAAGGCATTATCATTTGAGATAATTTCCAGTATGGTCACTGGTATCCTTCTTAGGAAGGAAAAAAAGAGTCTATCCGATTTAAAGACTAGGGCTTGTGGTCTTTTTGTTATGAAAGCATAGGCAGGTGTCTAATCTCTTCTCCCAGAGTTATTAAGTCACCCCTTCACTCCAGCTCAAGAACTCCTTTCAGTTCCTCAAAGGTCTCCTGCAGTTACCGCCTCTGTCTTTTCATGTATGATTCCTTCTTTTTAGCATATGCTTTCTTGTATCATTTTTCCCCTTAGCCTGAAACTCCAGTGTATCCCTCAGGGTTAATTGCAAGGATACTTCCTTTGGGAAGCTTTCAGGACAGTCTTCCTCCATTATAGACTATAAAGGGGGCCTGGACCATGAACTCCCAAGGATCTGGACCTTTCCAGTCAAACCACTGACCACTGGCTTTTTAGACACTTGTGTTGAGTGGTAGCAACAGGCTTCACGAACCCAGGAGTCACTCATTTCACAGCTGGTTCTTCCCTGCTTTCCAGGTTGTCTGGCATAAACTAGACCTTTAATACATCTTTGTTGCATAAGATTCAATTCAAACCCAGCATGACCAAAACCCAGTTAATTATCTTCTCTCCTTAACCCCCAGCTGCTTTCTCTCCTATGATTTATGTCTTAGTTAATGGTGATTCCATCTCTCCAGTTGCCCTAAACAGAAGACTGAATACCAACACCTCTTTGTCTCCCCCTTTCTTCACTTTGCATTCTCCTTTACATGGACTTACTTCTAGGATCCCTTTGACATAATGGCTACAGTTTCTTGGCTTTTGATTGTCACTGCCTTTATTTTCCTACCTGGACTTGTCCAATAGTTCAATCCCAACTTCTCCTCCTATTAACAGTCTTCATGTGTTCCTAGCTTTCTCATTCAATTGCCATAGATGATAACACTAATATCCATCTTCTTGAAGTCTTTCTAGCTCTATTGCAGATATGTGATATCAGCAGCTACCTAATATTCTGTCTCACAATTAATATGGTCTTGCTATAGATTTTTATATTTACTAATTTTTATTACCTAGGTCTAAGCAAATATTTTCTCACCTTGAGAGAAGGGGCTATTAAAAATATTCTCCCAACCAGTTTCCAGAAGAAGCAAAGACATCTAAATTGATGAAAATATGAATGAGTGATCTGAGAAACCTCGGTTTAACCAAGATAAACTTCTTGATATAACCCAAATAAATATATCACGCCATTTCACTTCAATGAGCACATGACATTTTCACATCCTGTAATAATCTTCCTCCAATCAAGCTCAAATGTCTCAAAACTGTGGAGTTTTATTTAGGTCTTTTGAGTTTTACTGAGGACAAATCACATAGACCTAAAATTTCTGAGGTCATGTGTTTGGAGCTAATTCCTGCCACCTGGGGGTAAAAGTGAATCAGAGTAGAACTGGTGGATAAAAAAATTGCCATATTTTAATCCTATTGGTATGGGAGTAGTTAATAAAAAAACTTTGAAAAATTGAAGGAGAAAGAGATTAGCAAGAAAGCCCTTCTAGGAGTTCTAAAATGACATACAAACGAGAGAGGAAGAAAGAAAAGGATGGAATTTTAAGGCTAATATAAGATGCTGCCCCATTGTCTGGACTAGATGATTGGGTAGATGATGTTTACAACAAATAGAAACAGGTGCTAGAGCTGTGTAACAATGACACTGGCAAAGGTAGGACACTCCTCCAGCCACTTCTCAAGAGCATTAGTATCTCTTTTTAGCTTTTTAGAAATGCAAGTTTGGGGACCTACCACAGACCTATGGAACCACGGAATTTGGGGTGGGCTCAGCAGTCTAGTTTACCACATGCTTTTCAAACTAGTGATTTATGTGAAACACTGAGAATCTCTAACCAAGGCTGAATGCTTTATGCATAAAGGGTCCTACTCACTTCCTGCCCATAATGGCGTTAGAGTATTCTCAGGGCTACACCTAGAGAAGACATTTAATAATTGACTCAAGAAAGAACTAATTTTGAGATATCATTATCAAAACAAGTAATTTTGAGGCATTATAAATTATTTTATATATTTAACTATTGAATTTGAGTAAATAATCTTCATAATGATGCAACAGAGTAGGGTTTCTCTTTTAAACCTTAATTTTCTCAAGAGTGTGCAAAAATCTTATCAAAGGCCAATTCTTATAGTAGTGAAGACTGGGTATGACCCTAAATCTTAAGATGTTTAGAACCCTGCTGCTTTTCTTTGAATTATGGTATTGTTTTCATAAGTTTGGAAAGGCATTAGATGAATTTACTATGGGAGAGGCTGCTTTTTAAAAAATAAGCATTATGTTAGTTACATTGCTATTGCTATGATGAAATGCCATGACCAAGGCAGCTTTTCAAAGAAGGTGTTTAATTAGGCTTACAGTTCTAGAGGGTTTGAGTCCATGACTGTGGAGCAAAGGCATGGCATTAGGAACACGTGAGAGCTTACATCTTGAGCCACAAGCAGGAGGCAAAAAGAGCTCACTGGAGATGGTGGGCGGCTTTTGAAATCTCATTTGTCTCCAGTGACACCCCCCCTCCATTAGTTCCATGCCGCCTAATCCTTTCTGAACCACACCAGCCGGGGCCCAAGTATTCAAATACCCAAGTACTTACGGTGACATCTTTTTTTCAAGCCACCAAAACATAGACGAACACATTATTGGTTGTTTTTGTAGCTTAAGGATGTGAAGTTTATAATATCTTTCTGCATTAAGGGAGAGAAGTCAACACAACTGAAACAATTAGGTATATTCAAGACGCATGGGAATGAATATGTGATTCCTAAAACCATGTTCAAATGGTGGTTTTACTTGACCAAATGTGTTAGAAATGAGAATGCAAAGGACTTTCAAGGAAAATTAGCAAAAGGGTACATGAGTTGCATCATCTAGCCTTGTCTTAATAAAGGAGACTTGTGGTCATTTGTGGAGAGAGTGCAGGGATGTGGAAGAAACTTTTGGGATGAAAGCTGTCAAAATACTTAGAGCGACCTGTGCTTCACAATGTGACTATTGACTGCAGCAAAGTGCAACATTTCTATTGGTCAAGTCATGATGACTTTGGAAACGTTTCCTTTTTAAGAGATGTCAGAAGGAATTATGGGCTTCCTTCAACCATGTCCCAGAGATGACTATAGCAACTGGAATTGTTGTTCACCCTCTAAAGTGGTTGTGGTTTGCCAAGAGGCAAAAGGAATGAGAATTAAAGATGAGGAACAATTTGTTTCCGTGAAAGAAGACAAACAAATACATGCTAAATGATTTTGTATTAGATAGAGAAAAACTATTGAGTTGAACAGGTACTGCATTAGTGTATAAAAAGGAAAACTTAAAAAATAACCTCTTTATAATAGCAGCGAAGGTATTTGAAGTAGAACATGAATCAAGGTAACCTGGGATTCCTTAGCACAAGAGACTCTTGCTGTTAGTAAAGTGCATATTAGACTGAGTTGAGTATCTATTTTCTTTAGAATCATTTACTAGGACCCCAAAGAATTATACCAAGCAACATATCAAAGACAATACCAACTTATTCACATTTTTGAAACCTCTAAAACTTTAGACTTTCCTGATGTGTATCAATTACTACTGAGGAAGAGCAGTCAGCAAGCACCAGACACACAGGCAGAATAGCTGAGGGCTCACATCTGGATCCAGAAACAGAAATAGAGCAAATAAAAAACAGCATGAGTCTTTAAACTCTCAAAGCCCATCCTCAGGGACATTCTTCCTCCAGTAATACTACACTTCCCATGCCTCCCAAAACATACATCTACAGGGGACCAAATATTCAAATGCCAAAATTATGGAAGAACAATCTTAATCAAACCACCACATGGTGTTAGCTTTACTATTACTCGGTTTCTAGTTAATTATCAAGATTGAAATTCAAAACTACTGATTTCACAATGGAATTACACATTGCTGCTTCTTATGTCAGTAAATTATTACTGAAAATGATGTCCCTATTTTGGTTAGTTTTGGAGAACTTAAGCCATATTAACTTCCATTTAAAATTTTATGTTCATGTTACTTTTATAATCTTTAGACTCACACCATTAATGGAAGTTATAAAGTTCATGATGCACTCATTAACTATAGATTAATGTTTATTTCACTTTTATACTTTTTTTTCACCTTTTAAGATCTCTGTCCTTGGCTGTCTATACAAGAAGGTATGCATTACTCACTAAACAGAGAAAGGCCCCTCTACCAAATCTAAGAAACATAACCAAGAGATAAAGGAGTTGATGAACACTCATAAATTATTTCTGAAATGTTAAATTGCTTTTGATTTTAATTAAAATAGGAACCATAGTAAAGATAAAAATATAACTCTTCCATTGCTTTCCAAATACTGCATAAAATTTTGATTTGCAAACACGGAATTTCACATTTGCCCCTTTTATATCATTAACTGTGTTGTCGTCAGCATCTCCCACCCCCACTTCTCTTATTCTCCATCCCATTGCTTTACCTCTGCTAGAAATTTCTAGATCTTTGTTATGCAGTTAATGGCACAAAGTGATATCCAAGGTAAATAAACCATAGTGAATCACTATCCATCCTCTCTGCCTGGGAGACCTAGATGATTATAAGTAATACTGCTCATAAGAACTGCAAAATTATAGCTGACATGAAAACCGAGTGATTGTAGCCATGACAACAGAGATGGAAAGTAAACAAAACAGCAAATCCCCAGTCCTCACATAAGAAAAATGCCCCTAAGTAGAAGTTTCTAGACACATTAAAAAGGTTTTTAAAACCTTACGCCATCCTGTGTAAATGACAATAAACACACTATGTGTTTGTATACTTGTTTCCTACATGTATTTATTTTAATATGCTTTCCTATAAAGTTTGAACTTGATCTGAAGCAGAATTCTCAGGCTCTAATGGTGGGCTTATAAAGCAGACATTATCAATTCATGTATGTCTTGTTTAACTTGCAGTAAATCTGTGTTAGAAATGCAGTATCCTGGGAATTTAGTGAGTCTGAGAGACATGCCAGTTTGAGGCTATCATACATAATCTTTGAGTGACAGGTATTCCTTTCCTACTATCAAATCTCCTCAAATTTTATAATCAGAAGCCCACATGCTCTGAAAATGTCTACCTGACTTGTCTAATGAGTGACTTCTCAAAAATAAAGTTCGTCTCTACTGTCAAAATCCTTTACACAATGATAATCATGTCTACCAGAATTCCTTCCATTTCAGTTACAATTTTCTCCCAGGTACAACTTTTAAGGATCTACAACCTTGTCTTGATCCAACTTGATTGAGATGCCACATTATCTCCATACCACCAGAGTTGTGCTTAGCAGATACCATAGACAATGATAATGTTATAAAGTATCACCCAGTCTCTGCACTGTGCTTAGCAGATACCATAGACAATGATAATGTTACAAAGTATCACCCAGTTTCTGCACTGTCAAATGATATTTTTCCCAGAGTGATGGAAAACTGAATGAAATTTACCAAGTGGCCCTAAAAGACAACTTCACAATAAGCTAAGCCTGTTCTGTTGTAAAACAAACATTGCTTGGTTCTGCACCCCCCATCTTTGCAACAAATTATGATTAGCACTCCCTTCCATCTGACACTCTAAATGGTACCAAACTATACTGTACACGCTGAAATACCCTAATGAGTTTTCTGGCTTCTTGAGTTCAAGAGACCAAGACATATAGACACTGATAGAAACTGATCAACTCCCAAGCACTTTGAACCTACCACATTGAAAATCTGAGCCATCACAGAAATAGCCATTATGAAGACAGCTGAGAAAAAAGCCTTCATCACTTGTGACATATTGCCTTTCCCCATCTGATCTCATTTATACGACATATACTGATATTGATGGACACATGGTGGAGAATGGCTGGAGGCTTCATATTAGTCACTATAATCACCAGCCTCAATAATTGACACGAGAGAGGTTCTGCTCTAGCAACGTGAGCCAACACAAACTATTTTCGTGCAGCAGATAGCCTTTATTCAGAGAGCCAGATGCACTTTCAAAAGTTGGAAAATTCCTTCTCTAATTGAATTATGGGTAAAAATGATGCTTAAAAGCAAAAGGTTTTAATTGCCCAAAGTAGTCATCAGAACCATAGGCTGATTTTGAAATACATATGTTTTTTTTTTTTTTTTTTTTTTTTGTAGTGCAACAGATTTTTCTGTATAGTTTCCTTGTTTATGATCACTGTATTGTCCTTGATTTTGGCTTCTCAACTTGTCCATGTCAGGATCTAGATGGCAAATGATGCCTGGTCTTGACTCAGGTATCTTAGTTGATTTTACAGTTTGCATAGCAAAGGACAGGAACCATAATCTCTTATCATTATGCAGAAAGACTCAAGTTTAAGGTTAGATTTCTTGGTAGAAAGTTCAAGTTTATCTTTACTGTCCAATATTCACTGAACTCAGAAGAGCTTCCTTATTCAATTCCTGGGAAAGCTGATTCCTTTTGTAAAGTGGGAAGCAACTGTATTTCATTTAGCTGGCCCCATGTAAAAATGGATGCCAAAGATTTCACTCAATAAACTGGTAGAGTCTGAGCGACCTCCAGTTGCACACATGCCAACAGATATTATTTGGCTTTGGTCAATATCTCAAAGTGCATTGTCAAGGGAGATGACAGCTGAGGACAGTCAGTACACTGCACATAAAGTTTTTGAGTGACTCAGTTGAGGCAACTTTCACCCAACCCTTTTTGTTTTCAGAAAGCCAACATTTCTTCAGAATGTGTGGAAACGTTGTGGTAGCAATGGGATTAGAGCCTTGTCCTCAGTCTGGCCTTCAGCAGCACCCCATGAATCAGGAAGTGGTAAGACCTAAAGGAGCAGTGTTTGGACTTAATAATTACCGAGTCAGAGCCGACTAAAGAAGATGGAGTATGCTATACTGTCTCCAATCAAGCCAATGCTGCATGCTACAGAAGATGTAACAGTCCCCATCATACACCTTATTGTGTAACACGGGACTGCAGGGGCACATTCCTGCCAGTCACCCGCTGCTGGTGACCTGCATGCAGCATGTGCTCCGGAGCAATAGAATCGAATACCCTTGTAATTTTATTCTTGACAGTAAGTTGCCAGAACTCAGAGGCACACGGATGCACTTTGTCAGAGTCTCCAAGTATCTGAGGCAAGCTGAATCCAAGTGCCTCAGTGGAATTGCACACACCGTGTTCTATGTCTGTTTCCCTGTCTCCCTTTAGAGTTGCTGCTGTTTGCTTTTCCTCAGCGCCTTCCTGTTTTGAGCAAGGAAAATGAGGGTCTCCGCTTGTTTTCTTAACACGGCTCCCTGTTTCCCACAGCACTTCCCACGACAATATTCTCTTGCGTGCCGGCGTTTCTACATTTATGGCTCGTGTTTCTCTTCCGGAGGAGCTTTTCCCACTTCACAACTCTTGCAAATTTCTTGACACATTTCTGGACTGTTTTGTTGTCATCTTTCCCCCCCTCTCTTGTTGCTGTCTCTATTTGTGAATGAAGTGTCAAAAGTAAACACAGGATCAAAGTGTGAGCTTACGACAGATTCTGAAAACTGCACGTGAGGATAGGCATATTGCGCTGTGTTACTAAACTTCTTAATTCATGTGGACTAATATTTATTAACATATTGCAGAGACAAATTTTTCTCTCCAACAGCTGTTTCATAGGAAATGGATTTTTTTTTATACAGTTCTGAAAAAAGAATACAAATATGCCTTGAGAAGTTTATAAACCCTCATGGACACAGGAGGACTACATGGCCCATCAAACAAAACAATTGTAGATGCACATACACATCTGCTCTATATACATGTTGCTTTGCACTTTTCTTAGAGAAATGTATCTGTCAAGCCACTGCTTGGTCTTAGGTGATTATGTTGGGTCTATTTACCTTTTTGAGGATTTTATCGTATTTTCTCTTCCTTCCTCTGAAATTGTGTTATCAGTAAATATTGGTACTTAATAGTCCATATATCTTGTGAATCATTGACATGGGAAACATCTGTATTGTGTGTAGACTACATTCTCAGGCCCCTTTTCTTGATGAGAACATACCCTTTAGCACTAAGTTTTCCCCTCCACCAGTTTAATCCTCTTACAATTTTATTGTATGTTTAAATGAATCATTTTCATATTTCCACTGTGCTTTCCCTCAGAAAATTCAAAGGGTTGTGTCACACTGCCATTCTTATCATACTGTACTTAATGGAGGCAAGATGGAATGGAGATAGGCCATTGCTTTAGGCTCAGGGTCCCAGACACAGATTCCAACTATCACCCATCTTGAATGTTAGCTACTCATTCCCTGTAGTTGTTTAATTTTAGTAACATTTAAACAATGATAGCTAATCCCCTTTCCCCTTGAACATTTCAGGAGAACCAATGAGATGGTTATGGATGCCCAACATCCGTGAACTGCATCCCATCCTTCGATTTGGAGCTGAGGTCAACTGACGGCAGGAAACTGCGCAACACTTCATGCTCCGTGAGTCTAGAACTCCCTTGGCTGCCTCTCTTCTTCTGCTTTCACATAACAGAGCCAAATGACCTTCCTTCTCCTCTACCCTTTGCCTGTTCTGCACACCACTCCCTACCTGTCCTAGGCAACACAAACAGCAGTGTCTTTTCTGGGCCATGGAGAAAACATACATTTAGAGGAGACTTTCTTGGCAGAAGGTGTTCAGATGGGGTGTTGGGTGGATAAGAATGAGTGAAGGAGACACGTAAGATTAAAATACATTATATGCATGTATGGAGTTTGCCAGAATAAATAGAATTTCATTTCCTGCACATAAGATATAAAGAGAAGTGCTAAAAAATGTACTAGAGCCAAGCAGGGAAAGAGAGGATATGAGTGAGCATGCTCAGATAACTCCGGATGTGCCTTTTGTGTGATCATGGCATCCACAAAAATCATGACATTGGTGACGCCAGTTGCCAGAATCTTTACAGGCTGTTATTTGTACTGTGTCAGGTCATACTGTGCTGAGTACCTGCCCTGTATTATTTGGAAGTGCACAATCCTGTCATTTGCTTACACCTGTGGAGATCAGTCCACGTCGGATGTATATAAGAAGTCCATTTTGCGAAGGACAGTTTATATGGGTGGTACACAGGTGAATTTTCCATGCCTTATGGCAATGTTAAATCCTGAGTGATTTCACCCCTAAAAATCTGCAGGTTATTAAGGAGAACATTTTAATTGGGAAGACGTTTTTCTTAGCATCACCATGAAGCTAAGAAAATATATAATTTCTGAGATCACCTTTGGTCTTATTAAAGAGATGGGTATCACCTTGGCAGTCTGCCAGTCTTCCAGTTCAGTGGCTGTTTTAAATGATAAATTGCATATTTTTGTTAGTGGCTTTGATACTTCATTCTCTAGTTCCTTCATATCACTTGGATGGGTTCCATCTGGCTGGTGATTTATTGCAAAGTAATTTTTGATCTGTTCCATCACCCCCTCCCAACCTCCATGATTTTAAGTGTTTCACCTTCAACCACAGAGAAGGGTAACCCAAGCACTACAATGATTTTAAGAAAAACTGAGAAGCGTGACTATTGCCTATCATATTCAGTGCCCAAGTGGCACCCTACTGGAGCACCTTCTCCTGAGTCCTTCCTCCATAAGTCACCTACCTGCTCCTGGGCTATCATCTGTGACTCCAGTAAGGCACAAGGATGGATTCTTTAGTGACTAGAATCCTGGGAAACCTGCTCATAGTTGCCCATGAGGAGAGGCAGGACCAAGGTGGACAAATCAGTCCCCAAAATTATAATTCTGTAGATATTTGTTTAAACAATACAGATCCTTCCATGCTAAGTACTTTGAAATTAATATTTTTTTCAAAATGTTTTTTAATTTTTACCAGAGGGGAAAATTATCATCTGTGAATCTTCATTTTTTTTCTTGTGGTGATATCTCATGTATCATGAAGGTAGCTTCAAACTTACTATGTAGCTGAGGATGGCCTTGAACTTCTGATTCTCTTGCTCTTGCCTTGACCTCTAAAATGTTGCTGGGAATACAAAGTATATGTTAACCTGCCCAATTTGTGAATCTTCATATGTAAGAAGGTCTTGTGTATTCCTATGCCAAAAGAAAAGTCCTTTTCTTGTATTCATCTGTCTGAGTGATATTTCTTTTTGGCTTTCTTTGGCCTTTTCTACCTTTCACCTGCTTTTATCTTTATCATACCAACATATCACCTTATTACAGCAGCTCCCTAAAGTGAACATGTGGCAGGATACACCCAAGGTGTTTATCAAAATGCAGACTTCTGGATACCACTCACAAAGTTTAGTCAGTAGTTCTAGTTTAGGGACTGATAACTTATATTTCTGTCTCTCTCTCTCTCTCTCTCTCTCTCTCTCTCTCTTTCTTTCTGTGTGTGTGTGTGTGTGTGTGTGTGTGTGTATGAGTGTGAGTGTATGTGAGTGTGTGTCAGTGTATGGATGTGTGTGTCAGTGTAAGTATGTGTGTTTATGAGTGTGTATGTGTGTATGTGTGTGTGTGAGTGTGTGTGTGCTCACATATGGGTACATGTGTTTAGAGACCAGAGGCCTATGTCTTGTGGTATCTTTCTCTGTAGTTTTTCACCTTTGTTTTTGACATAGGCTCTCTCTCACTGAACCAAGAGCTTGCAGAATTGACTAGTCAGTAAGGAGCAGTGATCCTCCTGGCAGCTCCTCAGCACTCTGGTCACACATACATACCATACAGCATTTTATGTGGGTGCTGAGCTTAAACTAGATCAGTATGAGTAGCAGGGACTGTACTGATGGAGCTATATTCTCAGTCCCAGATGATTGACATTCCCGACAAGCTCCCAGGTGATGTTGCATCCATCAGCTCTAAGACAGCACTGTAAACATCAGGTTTTGCTCAGTTTCTCTTTGCATGTTATGTCCTCAGTTGCTTGTTTAGTGTGTTCCACTTGTGTAACTCCCAGGATTTGATTGACACATTTTAATACCTTTCCCTATTTAATACAGATAAAAATGTACCATTGCTCACAAAGTGGCAAGGAGTTAAAGCATTGTAAAACTCTACATAGCATGGCACACTGATACCTGAGAACACAGTCAGGACAAAATCAAGAGTATTTGTGGCAACACAGTAGTTAAGGTAAGGATACCACTAAGAGCAAGGGAGAGTATACTAACTATACACTGTCACGGGATGATAATAACGTCATGATTGTATAAATTAAATTTGGTTGCATTCAGATGGTCTCATTCAGTCTATACATTTGTATAAATCACTGTTCAATAATGCTGACTGATTCTTTTAAAGAAGTTCCCAGTGACTGGGTGGTGGTCTTGCATACCTTTAATCCCAGCACTTGGGAGGCAGAGCCAGGCAGATCTCTGTGATTTTGAGACCAGCCTGGGCTACAGAGTGAGTTCCAGGACAGGCTCCAAAGCTACACAGAGAAACTGTCTTGAAAAAAAAAAGTTCTCAGTGAAAAAATAAAATACTTTAATACAGTATGCCATGGGCATGTTTATTATTTCATATAGATTATTATGCAAGCTTTCCTTTTTCTATAGCTTTTTGTTTTTCAGCACCTACTTTTCCATTACTTATTGTTCTCAATATCCAAGTTGAACCCTTAAATAATCTTTCTCCTATGCAAGGTTCATAGATTACTAAAAGTACAATATCTTAGAGGAAAATACTTGAAGATGTTTTCAAGCAATCAGAACACTATAAGACAAAGTAAATTCCTAACAATTTTCTTATCTAACAATGTGGTCAGTTAATCACCTGGGAACCCATGAGGGTCAGTGTGACCAGAGTGACATCCACAGTTACATGCATAAAGAGACATGATCTTTGCAACATGATCTTTGAAGCATATAAAATACCAGTTATTGAAACCTGAATGGTAATTCAAAAGTTAAGTATTCCTTTATCATATAGAAGAGCAAAATATGTAGGGGCTTCTGTGCTAATTTCAAGGCACTCTGAAATATATATATTTAAAATATACATGGTAGTTTTACATAAGATTTTAAAGATTCTATCACCTAGTTCTGTGATGATTATTACAACTGATATGTTTTCTGACAAAGTTTGCATAGGATAAAAAATCTACTGCAATAGTAAAAACAAAATAAAAACCTATCTAATATTGTTCTTATGATAAAGATTTAAGTTTGTAAAACAGTAGAAAGTCATGAGTTGCAGAACAAGCCTTTGATTCAAAGCTTCAACCTCTAACTTGGATTCATTATCTAAGTGGAACACTATCAGCGACAGCAGAGATGTAGAAGAGGTGGTGCTGATCATATGTTTTACCCTCAAAAAATACAGAGCGACACCAAAGCACTGGGAGAATTTACATATTTTCTATAGATCGAATGTCACCTCCAAAACTCACATAGAACACTCAACTTACCCCTTAGGACAATTTTAAGAGATAGAACCATATGGAAGGAGATGGCTTAGTGGGTAAGGAGCTTGCTGAGTGAGAATTAGGACCTGCATTTGAATTTGTAGGATTCACATAAAACTGAACACAGTAACATACCTCATTATCTCAATACTGCTATTGTGAGATGAGAGGCCATGATAGGGAAATTCCTGGAGGGTCACGGGTCAACTATCCTAGTGTATGTACCCATAAGAAACAAGGGAAACCTTGTCTGTAAACATGGTGAAATGGAGGACTCCATCTCAAGTTTGACTTTGACCTCCACCCATGCACCATGGCACATGTTCATACAAACCCACATGTGTGCACATACACACATACACACATGCATACATACATTCACGCATCATGCACATACCAAAAAGAAATCACAAAATCAGACAAACAGGGAAAGAGAGGGGAGCACTAGGAAGCAATTGGGCCATGAGTACTCCATCCTCAAGAATAACACTGTCCATTAATTCAGGAGTGTGTACTAACATTAGGGGGAGTCTTGGTAATAGAAACAACAAATTCTGCAATTTTCCCCTCTGTGTCTTATGGGAAATGACTTGCCTCCCACAATGCTATAATGTAGCAAAAAGTTTCTTGCAGATTCTGGGGTCCTGCTCTTGGACCTCCCAATCTATAAAATAACAAGCTAAATAAATGCCTCATTTATAAATTGCCTACTCTATGACATTAAGATATAACAACAGAAATTAAGACAGCATCCTTCTATTTAACCATAGCTTCAAAACTTTAACTGCCATATTAGTATGTAAATTACATAGTATTAATGAGTCTTGGTGCTTATGCTAGAGAAAATCTAATCTAGTGCTCCTTTATTTATGATTAACCAATATATATTCCATGTCTCTCAATCTAGGTACTATAAAATATGTACACCAGTACTAACACTAACATAAACAGAATTATAATCATATTCCAGTTTTAAGTAAACAAAATTTAAAAGTTACATAGTGAAGAGAATTACCAGGTAAAGGGAATAAGGCAAAGTCAATGAATGGTTTTTTCTTAAATTGTCTCAACCCATCTTTGTCACCAAACTGCTAAGGACCAAGCCTTCAGATTGTTCACACACAGCTGAGTAGAATATCCCCATCTCATTCTAATTCTCTGTTTAGCCACCTAACCATGCATCTATCCATACACCCACTCATCCAACAATTTTTTAAAATTTTCATCTTTTTGTTCAAAAAGTATGTATTTATGCTCTCATCTCTGAAAATGAGCTATATATTAAAATAAAAGTTTATGTCTTGTGAATGATTAATTTAGTGGGAGTGACATACGACATAAAAAGGAATATAAGAATATGATAAACTTTTAATTTAGTAAGAGCTTGGTGTGGATAGGATGTCTGTGTCTTTGTAAAATCCATATGCTGAAATTATCACTTCCAGTGTGATGATATTAGGAGGTGGAGCCTTGGGGGTGTTACTAGACTGTTACAGCTGAACCCTTAAAGAAAGGAATTAGTGTCTTTATAAAACTCACCCTGTAGCACTCTCCTGTCCTTTCTAGCTGGAGGGGGCTATCAATGAATAAGGTTGCAAGCTCTTACCAGATAATGAATTGATCTCAGGCTTCTCTGGCTCTTAAACTCTGAGACACTGTATTTCTACTGTTTATAAGTCACTCAGTCTGTGCCATTTTCTTTATCACATCAAACTGCAGGTTTACTGAAGAAACAAAACTGTAAGGAGTACAAACAAAATCTCTGCCACCAAGGACTTTCATAAAGATTTTTTTTTTAATATCTGCAGGCACATCATTTCTCAGCTTCTTGCATGGCCAGGTGGAAGTATCAAATCATTTTGCTGCTGTTACATGAGTAGAGGTGATGCATGACACAATATTGCTATATAAACCAGCCTAACTTCTCCATGTATTCATGTTTCACCCAAGTGCTACACGTGCTAGACTTCAAAGGCCAAATACAGGTGGGATTAATACATATCTTATGCTTCTTAATCACCATATGGAGGTTGGTTCCTCACTAATCCTGAACACTCTTATAAGAAATATGCTTCTATTTTGATGAAATGGTGAAATTTGGGGAGGTCTTTTGTTACAGAATCTAATTCATAAATTAGTCTATAAATTAAAAAAAAAACACAAAACAAACAAACAAAAAAACTCCAGGAGCTCTTGAAAGATAGTGATTAATTTTGTGTAATGTGGTAAGTTGATATTTGTATATATGTATGTACATACATGCATCTATATGAACCTTAAAATAGATAGGAGTTACCCTTCATTGTTTCTGTTTCTCTGGAGAACACTGACTGGCACAACTAAAAATAATCACGTTTGTTTAGAGGGAAAGATGTTTGGAAAAATGTTAAATGTAAGGCATTGACATATCTATTTGATATTAAGAAGGGGATATTGGGATTTTCTAGATTATATTGAGGTAGGAAGAACTATGCTGAATGTTGATGTCACCATGTCATCGGTAGAGGTCTCAGACTTCATAAAAACTACAATTAGAGCTTAACACCAGAATTTAATCTTTGCTTCCTGACTGTGGGTGAAATCTGAAAAGCTGCCTCCTATTTCTGCAGTCATGACTGCTTCCTTATTATGGAATGTACCCTCAACAGGTAGGTTAATGTTGGGTAAGATTATGAAGGGTGTGTGTGTGCAGATAAGAAGAAAACATAATCCCAGAACTGAAGCAAGGTCTAGGAACCTCCAGTATGAACTACTGGCTAAGATGAGGGACTGCAAGAAGTCAGGCCAAGAGCACACAGAGAGGCAGGAAGACAAGGCTCATAAAAGATGATATGAAAATTGGATTTAGGTTCTTCCTGTCTTATGAAATGTTAGTGAATAGGGAGTAGAGGAGTGCAGAGCTTCATTTGTGCAGCTCAGGTGAGACTAAGAAATGGAAGAAGGCACAAGAACCATTTTGACAATCCTTCCAAAGATTTTTGCTGGAAGAAGGAGAGAAGAAGGTGGCAGCTGATGAAAAAGATAAGAGCCTGTCAATGTGCTGATGTCAAGATAAGTGAAGACTCAAGACCAGTGAAAATTTGTATGGAGTCTCAAGTGTCAATAGCAGGAGCTAAGGTCTTGATACATCTTTCAGGGCTCTGAGAACAGAGCCATTGATCCTTCAGTCATAGCCAGCCAAGCAGAAGAGCATGCAGGTGGCAGATGAAGCCATGGGACCCTGTGATGTTATCCCATGTCTGATCAAAAGTGTTCACACCTTGCCAATCTTGACAGTCAAGTCACTGAATTGTCTTCCTCTACCCCAATCACATCCTTACTCTTTCCTCTGTGGTATTCATTCTTCTTTCATCGTTACATGTTTTCTGTTGGGAATTGAACCATAGTCACAGCTTTAACTATCATCTCCATGGCACTAGGTCCTCAAATTTCCAAATTTTCTACTCTGCTCAAATCTAGGCATCCTCACTTCAAACCCATGTTCCAGAACACATGCCATACTGTTTCACCCATCAGTGCTTTCTTGTCCTTACTGTTCCCCACCAATATTCACAAAGTTGTGTTAACTCTAATTTCATAGTCTAACTATAGGGCAAAGGTCTTTCCCACAGTTTTAACATGTTTATTTATTCCAGCCTTTCTCAGTGGGAAACTTTTTGAGGAATTTTTGGATGGCTGGTTCCTTTGGAATCATAACATCTGGCAATGAGGAGCTTGAATTCCTACCTAGTAGGTTCCCTGGAAGGGACAAGTCCTTTTTTCACTATAAGCTCCATTTCCTCTTTACATACTGTCTATGTATGTGACTCATGGAAACATTTAGCTTATGGCCCCTACTTACTGAAGGAAAATCTAAGACTGTTTAGCAGATTGAATTCAGAAACACTCAATGGTCCTAATTTCAGGGGCTATCACAAATGCTGAGAATATCAGGAAGTACCAGTTTCTGTGTGTTTGGAACCCATCTGTTTTGAAACAGCTTTCTCCAAGATTGAAACATCCCATTTTTCAGGGAAGCCCCTTAAGCAAAAAGGAAAACAACTCAAAATAGCTACAGGAAGTCCCTGAAACTGACCAGATTCACTAGGCTCCTCCCTCCAGAGAGTAAACAAAAAAGACTGCTGAGAGTTACTCTCAGACCAGCCAAGCTGTAAAAATTACTAGATCAGCTGCATGGAGGAAGCAAAAACCCAAAAGGCTGCCCGAAAGAGGCTTGGACCATCTGAAGCACTGGGAAGGACACTTTCCAACCTCATGTCGAGTCCTGCTTGACCTTTTGAATGGGTTCTGAACAGGGTGTGTGGGGGTGGGTGGAGTTTGTGTTGGGGGGAGGTGTGGAATTGGGAAATACTAGCTATGAAATACAGATGTAGATGAAGAAAAAGACAGAGACACAGAATAGCTTCCAAGGGTTCTGTGTCAATACCACAGACACTGAGTTTATTACTCACAGCATTTATATACCCAGATGCAATGGGGGCAGAAAGACCTCCCCCTTTCAAGGACATCATGGTTCAAGGGTTCAAGGTGCAAAGTACAGTCAAGTGTAAACACCTCCTTAGTACTCAAGGCATCTGGTGACCACACCTTACAGCACAGCATCCTATATGTATATAGGCTTTGAAGTATAAGACATCTGGTAACCACACCTTTTGGCCAAAACATCCTATTATGCAGCCTTGCAGCGGGGAAACAAGTTTGGGACTCTCTGACCTTGAGTCAAGATGAAAGCAAGCTATAAGATGGGGTCTTTGTGGGCTCTACAACCTTGAGCTGCCTTGGGGTGTGCAGTATACCCTGGGTCACCCAGTCTTTATCTGGTATCTGTTCTGAGGTGGGCTATAGTGAGGCAGTTGCCTTTGAGTCCTTTCTGTCCTGTAAGTGATCCATCCCCTGTATTGCTCTGAGTAACCTTACTAAAACTCATTGGATTACCAAGCTGGAATCTAGGTGGTGGTATCAGTACTTTGGTCTGTCATGTGCTCCCTATCTGGGGTGAGGAGGGGTGTGGTGTGTGTGTGTGTGTGTGTGTGTGTGTGTGTGTGTGTTTCATCTCTTGAGGAAAAGTCTTATCACAACACCATCCTAGTCCTTAGAAGTATATGCTTATTTTCTTCATCTCAGCTGTTTAAAGAAAGTCATCTGTGCTACACTTTTGTTCAGACTCCTTAGTTTAAGTTACAACAGTATGGCCCACGTTAAGAAATGTTCCTATCACCTCCAAAATAGAGTTTACCTCACTAATGTGGTTCAGGCCACACAAGGCTATTACAGAAATAATTAGAACAAGATCTGAGAATATGGCATCTGAAGTTTTCCGAAGTTCTTCAGATGATGGGCTCCTTTAAGGCTTTGATTACCAAACTACTCCCCCTACCTATTTCTTCTGCAGTTACACCTTTCGGCTCAGTTAATTGATAACAACACTGGAAACCTAAATTCAGTTCAGTTGCTTTTTGTTCTAATGCTTGTTGTTGCCTTTCTATGAGGCAATGATTATGTCTGTCTGTCTGTCTGTCTTATATGGGCGCAGTGGTTGGTACAATCTCTAAGACACAAGAGGCACTTAACAATATGTGGTGTTCTCATGCATATACATATGAGAACTCGTGCGAGAGTGTGTATGTGTGTGTACTTGTTTATATATGTATGGTATATGCATATAGGTATATGTGTATGTCATAGAACATATTTAAACATCTATGATTTAGTTCCAATCCTCAAAAATGGCAAACCTTTTGTAGGGCTGACAGTGACACCTAGACACGTCATGATTTAATCTGCCTGAGCCATTTACTTGAGCCTATCCTGAGTCCACCTTTGAACCTGCACCATGACACTGCTCTACAACTTAAAAACCAAAACATAACAACAACCAAAAACACAAAACAAAAAAACCTTGATGTCTTTATCCACAGGAACTTCAACAAAGAATCAGATGTATAAACCAGATAAGGGATGAAGCAGGAACATAGTGCGAAAGTAGAAGTGTTAGCACAATCCTATCCAGTCTGTTCACACTCCTAGTTTAAGTATGATTGTTGCTCACCTAAGGCCATCTCAGCTGAGGAGAAAAAATTTCTTTTATCCACCTCAACAGCAGCATGTGTTAAAATACCTAGACAATAATAAATTCAATGGGATCATTTGATGTAAACTGAGTCCTGACAAGACATAGGTTTTCTTTCTACCCTATGTCTGATTGTGAGTCCTAATCAGTGTTTATTCCCCACCCTCCAAAGCAAACGTGTATCTAAAATTTGTATCCACAATTAGCTAGACTAGTATTAAGGCTCAACATTAATTATGTAACAATCACAATAAAGAATGTAAGTCACGGAAATTCATGTCTCAACTTTCTCATTTGCTGTGTCCCTATGCATCCCTTCTGCTGATCAAGAGGAAAAATTTGACGCTGAATCCCATCAGAATTAATGTGAATTCCTCTTGTAAATCTCATGGGTACAAATAAGAAATAAACAACCTTATTTTCAGGAATGACTCTCACAATATTTATGTAACTCTGTTCGTAGAATGCATATTTTTATTGCTTGTTCTTATGCCATCAAAAATTGGTGATGACTACAGAATACATTTTTTTTCATGAAAGGATTTATGAGGTATATTCATTGCAAAGTAATACATGTAACTTTCCAATTAACCTATAAAAGTAAAATTTAAAAATTACTGTAAGTTATTTTAAGATTTTTAAGCAAACTTAAAACTGTAAACAGCCATGCCAGACTTTTGTGAAAACCAGAATGGAATCTAATAACAAGATTCATTAAGGAAATGGATATATTAATTTAAAGTGATTGAAATTTTGATGTAAATTATGGATCATCCATTAGAGCAAAGGCATTAAGCACATTAATCTAAAAGAGCAATAGAGGGATATCTTATTTCCTACCAGAGAGACTTAAAATCTATGTATCCTCAGCTCACTCCTAGGGGTAATATCAATCAATGGAGGCATATGGTCCTTGCAATAGAAAGTCCATAGGAAAACAGATAACATATGGTTTGCCTTTGCAAGGTATGCTGCATGAGAAAAAGTATTTCACACCTTGACCCTCAATTATAAATAGTTAGAAAAGACTCTTTTGGAAAAAACAAAACAAAACAAAACAAAACAAAACAAAACAAAAAACACCTGAATTAAAAAGAAAAGAATCAGACATAGACTGAAAACGGGGGTCCCTTGCAGACTCTGAAATCATCCAAAGCACTAACTAAAGAATCAAGACCTCGTTTGTTACCTAAATATTTCTTCTCTAGGGTGGACATTCAAGGAGCAAAAGGCTGTTTACAGCCTCACAAGGCCAACAGTGATAAAAGGGAAATTTACAGTTGGCAAAGGCAAATATGTAAATAAGGTCACATCAGCATCCTCCACTGTGACAAGACAGCCTATCTGCTAACAGATTGTAATCACTGCCAAAGCTACCTGCCACCAATGTGTTACATGGAGACTATCAAAGTGATGGAAGTCACATTTCTCCCTGAAAAGCAAAGTACAAATATGGAAGAAAGAAAAAAAAAAGAAAGATATTCTTCACCCTCCCTGGATAAAATGTCAACATGACCTTAGTGTGAATTAGCACATTGCATTAAGGAATTGCTAAAAAGCTTTACTTTGGTGCCAGACAGAGTTTGACATGAATCAGTTTAGTATTCCAAAGTAGATAAGATGCAGCTTGCTGGAGCTGGTTGTGGGTGGGAACAAAAGTTACCAAGTCAAATTTATGTTCCCCATATTAAGAGACTCGAGGAATAGAAAATTCCCCAAATATTTTTTTGAAAAAAAAAAGACATCTAAACAGTGCCCTCAGACATTAGTTCTGAGACTTCAGAATCGTTTCTTCCTCTAATATTGCCCCACAGTCCTCATGAAAGTCTTCTGGATTAGCTGTGCTTTACAATAATTTTATAATTCATTTTAGATCTGAGGTGCCTTCAATGTTTTCTCAGTGAAAGCCCTGGAAAATTATATTTGCAGAAACATCATCCATTTTTAGGAGTATGACTTTCTATGGACCTGTTGCATTTGACTGTGGAAGAAAAAAATCGAAGTTGGATACACCATTATCAAAAATAAAAATTCATAATCTCACTGTAACCCATTTATACCTTAGCCTGTAAAAATAAAGAGCTGCCAAAATAGAGATTGATTACTGTGTGTGTGTTCGCTTTCTCAAAGCCTAAGTGAGCTTCTTTTTTTTTTTTTTTCTTGGTGATTTTCCTTAGGTGAATTTTATCTGATTTGCTAAATATTGAACAATGAAGTCCCAAAATTTATGGGGAGTATTCTGACACACATTTGTAACTGGGGGGGGGGGGCTTTGCACAGTATTTATTGCACAATCCTGCCCTCAGCAGTCACAGAAGTTTAATGACCATGAAATATGAACACAGACCACACTATGAACTTCTCCCAAGCCAGATTAATTGCCTACTTCTGGGGGGGTTTCGGTAAATTTTACAAAAGAATTTGGGGGTGTAAGAGAGGACTCTCATCAGTGTTGTTACATGGTGTTCTACTATCCTTGAAGCTGGAGAATAGCAAATGCACAGCAACACACATCCCAATCATTGCGAAGGCTACGGCTGAAGATTCATTTTGTTGAAACTGTTCAGTTCGGCTTAAGAGTTCCAGCCCAACAATGTATTCATGGAGTCCTATTCTGACTACTTCACTTTCACATGCAGGACCCTTTAACATAGCTGCATCTGTCTCAGGATTCAGAGAAGTCAAGTCCAAGAGAGAAGTTAGTCTGTGGATGCTATACTACCCTAAATAAAATAACCATTAAAGTAGGGATCATGTATGAATCATACTGAGACACAACATAGAACCTGTGAGAAAGATCACATTCTAATTCATAGTACATGTGACATTTTAGCAAAGATTTGACTTATAAAGATCTTACCTAATTTTCTTATTTGGGTACACCTTAAATACAATGCTAAACTATGGTTTATTTAGTATCTTTAATGATTTTTAGAAGCTTTATACAGTTATAGTATATACTAGTCTATTTTATGCTATAAACTATACCAAGATCATACACTAAGGAGTTAGTGCCAACACAAATTTGTGTAGTAGCAAGAAGTTTCACCTACTCTTCAAAACTATCTATTTTGTGCTCTAATTCCCTTAGAATTGCTTTTCTCTCCACACCTACACGGCCCTAGAGATTATATGACAGGTTCTTAGAAACAGTTACTAAGTTGACAGAGCAACACCAACTTTTAAAATAACATACTTGTGGTCAGGAGAATTTCTGCCCCTTCCCATTACATAGTGCACATGTCATATATAATCTCATCTCCTTGGTTTAGTGGGACTGTGAGTCGGAGCATTAGATGACACTGTATAAGAAAAACCTAGAAAATTTTCAGATGGTGTTAAAGTTACCATATGATCAGACTATGAATTAGCAGAAGAAAAGAGTCTAGGATGGACAGGACCTGTCAGGTAAGCATTAAGAAAACTGGGCCCTTCTGGCAGGAAGAAATTGTAACAAGGAGAAGATGTGGTCTCTGCAAGGAGCTGGCACTGGTCTCTAGGATTTGCAAGTGGTCTCTTGTTAGCATCCAACATGACATAGTCTAAGGATGATGTCTTCCAGCAAGAGGGGCATAGATCATTCCTACAATGAGGGAGTTTGGGAAGGGACCATCTGGTTAAATCTCCAGATGAAGGTACACCTAGGTATCTCCGATTCCATCTTCCTGGGGCCCCGAACAAGAAGTCCACCTTTCTGACTTACAGAACTCTGAGCTAAGGATCAAATCTTGTGTTAAGCTGCTGTGGTTTGGTTGTTACACCACTATGGGAAATTGATGCAGCACTCCAATCAAGGAAAAATAATCTACACATCTGATTTGTTTGCATATTTCCAGTATGTGGCTGTTAATCTTACAAACAATTATGAAGACATTTTCTTTGTTTTTTAGTGAAATGCTGTACATTATAGTTCTAGATTTATCTCTCTGTAATTCAGTGTATTGAGTTCTCTATGCTAAAGATATCCTGATTTGCAAACTTTCACTCCTCTGTCTTAGAAGATGAGGAACATAAATTTTCTTTAGAAATTTTCTAGTGCATGGCAGGCTTAGTTGCCCAATAAAGCCACATTTATTAGGATCTCCATGATATTCCTGTTGGAGTCATGACTGACACTTTCTTTGGCTCCACTCCCTCCTCTGTGTGTGTGTGTGTGTGTGTGTGTGTGTGTGTGTGTGTGTGTGTGTGTATGTGTGTGTATTGGGGAATATTATTTTAAGGTGTGTTACTTTTTTTCCTATTGCATTTGTTAACTCTATGAATCTGTGTTACTTTGCCTGTCTAAAACACCTGATGGTCTAATAAAGAACTGAAAGGCAGGAGAAAGGGTAGGTGGGGCTGATAGGCAGAGAGAATGTAAAGAAGGAGAAATCTTGAAGAGAAGAAGTAGCTAGAGAAGGAGGAGGACTCCAGGGGCCAGCCACTCAGCTACACAGCAAACCCACAG
Source organism: Onychomys torridus (assembly GCF_903995425.1). Taxonomy (NCBI): domain Eukaryota; kingdom Metazoa; phylum Chordata; class Mammalia; order Rodentia; family Cricetidae; genus Onychomys; species Onychomys torridus. Next base: position 42,769,649 of record NC_050459.1, read on the forward strand.
AGCAAGAGGAAGATTTACAGAAGTAAGAGGATGGGAAAAGCCCAGAGGCAAAAGATAGCCATGATAAGTTAAGAAAAGCTGGCTAGAAACAAGTCAAACTAAGGCCGGGCATTTCTAATTAAGAATAAGCCTCTGTGTGTGATTTATTTGGGAGCTGGGTGGCAAAAGAGCAAAAACACAACAACATATACATTTATACATATGTATACAATATACGTATATAAATACACATGTATATATGTTATATCTAATATATGGCATATGTGATGTATGGGCTATATACATATATATACAATATACATATTTAAATATGATATATATGATGTATAAGATATATATATATACACAATCATGAGCATCTCTCTCATTTTAGGATATATATTGTCCTGCCTCCATCTTGCCTTGGTAGCATTTTTTTTACATACTTAGTAATGTTCAAATGCACCTCTGACTATGTCAGTTTTCAGTTCGCACTTTGTCAAAACAAACTCTCAGTAAGACCCAAAGCCCTTGTGAAGGGTTGCTATTGACCTTCCTATTCTGAGTTCCTGGCACTGCCAACTGCTCTGAGCCCTTCGATGACACTGCCTTGCCCAGGTTGGCCATGCTTTCCTGCTTTCTGAACCGGAGCCCTCACACACACATCTCCTTCACACCTGCTTGGGTCCTGCCTCCTTACCCATTAGTTTCCTCAGCTGTGGAAGAGCCAGGTGATCCCAGAAGATTGGATGAGCTCAGATTGGCAGAGACGGCTTTGAGTTCACATGGGTTTTATCAGGTGAAGTCGTTGGAAAATGGATGTTATTCGCATCTTCACTGTGGGGGTCAATCCCAAGAAAGGGACTGACACGATAAACCCTTTACAGAAATGGCACACACCAAAGTTTGTGTTTGTATGGAGGGTCTCTTCTAATTTTACTGCCACAGGATTTTGGACGTGGTTTTGCCAAAGGAAATAAACGCAATGTTATAAAAAGAAAGCAAAGTTTAAAATTATAATAGGTGGTTATTTACAGGCTACCTGATTGGTCAGATGGCTGGAGCCACTCTGATGGTAGTTGTCTGAGTGACAGGGTACGTTAAAAACAACAGAAATTTCCTTACTTCCCACAAAGAGAAATTGCATTTTTTCTAGTTATATTTCATTCTCTGCAATAAAACCAAACCCATTGAGAAACGTCTAGAAAATGGTGGAGTAGTCTCCTTGATGCATATGTAGCCAGTGGGTAGTTCAGAAAACAATTGATACTTCCTATTCTCAGCAAGGGTGCTGCATTGTTGCCAGAAATGGGCCAACAGTTCTTTCAACACTGAATCATGGTCTTTGTTATTGACACTGTTGCTGTCCCATTTAAAAAAAACAACAAAAAAAACCCAAAACAATATCAAAACAAACCATAAAACACAAACAAACAAACAAACAAACAAACAAACAAACAACAATCAACCCAACAAAAAAACTCTGCTTTCCTTTTGCTTTACAGGGTTCAGTCTCACCTCAAGACTTCTGGCACTACTTTCCTCTAGTAGCCCTGAATTTACTGTTTCAAGATCCCTGGACTAGACTCCTTGAGTAAAAACAGATCCTGAAGACAGACAGCCAGCTGTGCTCTGTCTAGAGTGAAAGTGATCATCTGTTCAGTCATTCTGACTGTCATGTGAACGAGCCAATGATTTTAAGAGAAGCATGTTCAGTTGGCTGGGTTGATATAGTGTGCACCCTAATAAAATTTGACTAAAGAACAGAGAACAGAACAAGCCACTAGATTAAACATAGGGGCCAGAGAGTGGTGGCACATACCTTTAATCCCCTTACTTGGGAATCACATGACTTTAATACCAAGCACTTGAGATCTTATGCCTTTGCTTGAGAAGCACACATGTCTTTAATCTCAGGAAGTACTGGCTGGGCAGAGAAAGGTATATAAGGCATGAGGAAACAGGAACTGAAGCCTTTTCAGCTGAGGAAGCTCATTGGGCTAGAGGCCTATGGGCTGAGCCTTTTCAAGCTGAGGAAGTTGGTAAGAGGTGGTGGCTATGGCTTGTCTCTCTGGACATTCAGCTTTCATCTCAATATCTGGTCTGGGTTTCTTATTAAAAGACCATGTTAGAAATTTGTGTTACAGTTGGCCCTACCCAAATTGGTCCTGAACAAATTAATAGTGTTTGTTTACATGAGTTAAATTATAAGATGGTTTGTTAAGGGGCAAATGAGGCCAGGCAGACTGTACAGATGAAACCAATGTTTTGTCCCCAGCTCTTTCTTGACTCAGTAGCCTTTTCAACATGAATGAGACATAATTTGTAATGTCATAAAAAAATCATTGTATATAGTTTTCTTTGCCTTGTTTCATGGTGAAGATTAAGCTCTTGGGAATAGTATGTGTTTTCTGATCCTAACAAAGAAAATGATCCTGTGAAGAAAACAAAGATGAGGGGAAAAAGTTCAATTATTGCTGCTGCCATGAGGATATGCTCCAATGCTTATTTATTTGTTTACTTATTTACCTTGAGCTTGCTTTCTTCTGGAACACCATAAAACATCCTCCCCTGGCTTCTTTAAAGTTAGATGTGACCATAGAAATGACATTGACATTAAAATAGGAGCAGAAGTCTAAAGAGCCATGTGTGATCCAACAACCTTCACCCTTCTCTTTCTACCTGCCCTGGGTGACAATACAGTACCAGATACCTGTTGCGTCCGCCTGTGTTTTAAAGTGAGGGAAGATCAAACAGAGGTGCCAGGTGGCCAGACATGAGCCTGTGGCTAGAATTGGGATTGCCTGTTTAGCCCACAGGGTTCTTCATCTTGCCAGAGGGAGATGCTTTGTGATAGCTCCCAGGTTCGGTTGGATGTACTTTCTCTCTGTGAAGTGCAGCTATTCGACCTTCCCTGACAGCTTTTCAGGGTACTGGAGAGGGAGGCAAATTCATTCTTCTCTGTGAGCAGCATCAAATTTTGGGTATTTTATCACCCTGTCTTATAAAATATTGTGTAGACATTTTTCTATACCTCATAATTCACAATCAGCTAACTTTGTGCATCAGCTCCCAAATCACTTAACATCTAAGTAAATATCTCTGCAGGTTGGTCATTAAAATTATGACTTGTGCATGAATTATTCCCGCTGTTGCATTTATATGTTAATCTCCAAGGAATATAACAAATAGCTATTTATGAAGTATAAGGAAGCCCGCATCTCAGAATGATTTTATCAGTGGCTCCAGCACACAGGAGCTGGTGACTCTATGCTGATTCTGTGGAGTTTTAGGAATAATTGTCACATCTGCTGCCTTAATAAGTAGAGTTTGGTTATTCACCAATTTTATTACTGGGGTAGGCCAGCTCAGGCATCCTCTCCACTATTGCTAGTAGCCTAAGATGGGGTCATGTTTGTGGATTCAGAGCCTTGATCATGAAACTGATGGAAGCAGATGCAGAGATGCACAGCCAAGCACCAGGCCAAGCTCCAGGAGTCCAGTCAAAGAGAGGGAAGAAGGATTCTATGAGGAAGGGTCATCAAGATCATGGTGGGCAAACCTACAGAGACAACTGAACCAAGCTAGTGGAAACTCATGAACTTTAGACCAACAGCTGTGGAGCCTGCATGGGACTGGACTAGGCCCTCTGCATAAGCGAGTCAGTTGTATAGCTTGGTCTGTTTAAGGGCCCCTGGCAGTGTGATCCACTATCCCTGGTGCATGAGCTGGCTTTCTGGAGCCCATTACCTATGGTAGGACACCTTACACAGGCTTGATGCAGGAGGTACAGGCTTTGACCTGTCTCAAGTGAATGTACCAGGCTTTGCTGACTCCCCATGGGAGCCCTTACCATTTTGGAGGAGGAAGTAGGGAGTGGGTTGGGGGGAAGGCTGGTGGGGAGTGGGAGAAGAGATAAAAGGGGGATGTGGTTGGTGTGTAAAATGAATAAAAATTTCTTCATACAGAAAAAATAAGTAGAGTGTAAGAACATTAATAACAAGTGTTTCCCAAACTTGGAAGGAAGAATAACTATGTGATATATATATATATACTAACCAGGCAAAAGCTAGCTAATCTCTATTCTTTGGGGTTTGTTTGTTTGTTTGTTTTACATCTTCATCTTAGTGGGCTTGTCCCACTGTCCTATAAAATAAGCTCTTCCTCCAATTTCCTGCGGGTCCTTTCCAGGACAGACACACAACCTTTATACAAGTTAGGACTTCATATGTAATAAGTCACTTGCTTTATATTGTGAATCTATAAGATAGTGTAAATGTTTTCTCATTTTCCTCATTAGGTACATGTCGATTAAGTAAATCTCATATCACAAAAGATGTAGATAGAGCAAAGCTGTCTTGAAGCAAGGATGGTAGATTTGTTAGCCTTAGTTTTATCTACCTTGTATGACTGAAATGAAATAAAAAAAAATTCTCTTCATCCACCTTGATTTTTACAATGTCATAGAGCTTGGAACTTTACTATTGTAGGTGAATTCACTGAGGTCAATCATTGCCCTCCATATAAATTCTTTCCAAGGTATACAATGCCACTGGAAGGTGTTACACATCAAACTTCCAGTGAGTATTAAGCTATTAACTGTACTAAGTTAAGGACGAATCTTAGCCCAGTTAGAGGCAGAAGGAGTTGGCTAGGGTTCCAAAAAAACACAGATTCATTGTCCCTGTGACAAAATACATCATAGAAACAATGGATTCAGACTTATTTTGGCTCACAGTTTCTGGGAACACTGTCCACCATGGTGGGGGAGGGCATGTGGCTGTGGTAGCTCCATTTGTAATATTGGAAACAAGAGGGTGGTTATTCACATGTTTAGTGCATTTGTTAGCGGAGAGGACTGGAAATAGGTCCTCTCTATCATCCTTAAGGACCACACCCAGTGATCTATGTTTTTCAGCTTGTCCCTACCTCCCAAAGTTTCCATAGCCTCCATATCAGTATCAGCAACTGTATTCAAACACATGAGTCTGTGAGGATATTTCCCATTTAAATAGTAACATCACCAAAGAATGAAAGTGTGAGAGGCTAGGTAATGTTTTAGTTTGTTATCTGTTGCTATGGTAGAACACTGACCAAAAGCAACTTGAAGAGATAAGGGTATATATTAACTTATAGGTTACAGTCCATTGTAAATGGAAGCCAGTCCAGGGATCTCAAGGAAGAAACTAGAACAAAGGCCAGAGAACAGTGGTGGTTCTCAACCTGTGCCTTACAACCTTTTTGGGGGTCAAACTGCCTTTTCACAGAGGTCATCTAAGACCATCAGAATAGACAGATATTTACATTATGATTTATAACAGTATCAAAATTACAGTTATAAAGCAGCAATGAAAATGATTTTATGGTTGAAGTTCACCATAACAGAAGAACTGTATTAAAGGTTAAGAACCATTGCCATAAAGGAATGCTAATTACTGGCTTGATAGCCATGGCTTATTTAGCCCATTGTCATATACAACCCAGTGAATGGTACTTTCTATAGTGGGTTGGTTCCTCCCACACCAATCATCAATCAAGAAATGCCCCATAAGTCAATCTGAGGGAGACAATTCCTCAATTTAGCTTCCCTCTCCTCAGAAAATTCTAGCTTGTAGTAGCATGACAAAAACAACAATAACAAAAATTACCTCAAACAAACGCCAAACAATTAAATCTAACCAGCGCCGGCAGATAAGACAAATCTAATTTGTATGATCATTATTTCAGAAGATGTTAAATATGGAAAGAACCCTTCTAAATATACAAAAGTCACACTACACAATAGTCTCCTTATGGCCAACAACATTAAAAATAAATGATAACAACGTACTACCAGTAGTTATTAGAATCTAGTTTCTCAAATACTATATTTTATATTTATTATTTGTAGTTTCATATAAGGAACTGATACTTCAGAAATGAAATCTCTGATAAGGGGAACTGGGAGTGTTGATTATACATAGATGAATTTAAGGAACATGTTTTGACTTTTGATTTTTGATTGACTGACTGATTGATGATAATTAACTTAGTGAATGCAATCTACTAGGAGCAAGGGAAAGAAAACAAAAGATGGCAAAGGAATTGCAGTAGAATCCACAAAAGATTTCCCAACCCTGATCTTCATAGCTTTACAGGCATCTATAGATTTCAGTGAGCCCATGTTATATCTCTGGAAGGGCTAATCTTGAGAACTCACTGTCTTGGAAAAGGCCAACAAATAAAGAATTAATTCCATGTCTACATTACTCAGAGTTTACCTTACAGAAGACATGGTTCCCAGTATGTGGTCATTTTTAACCTGGATGAATGCATGGTTGAGTCCTAACTGTAGACACATGTCTATTTGTGCTAAATGAAATATCTTGGTTACCTGTTCAATTGCCCCTGTGGATGGAAAAATAAACTTTCCTATTTCTCAGCTGCATGAAGTTAAAAACCCTTCCACATTGGGGACCCTCCCTCACTTCTGAATCTCAGTTTAGCACACATTTAAAAGTCAATGGCATGCATGGTTCTTTTCTTGGGCACTGATAACTCATTTTACACTCTTGACTCTGTGGCTATCTTTAATATCTAGTTATAAATAATGAGATCTGACTTCTGAGAATTTGGAGAAAGGAGGCAACATATAAGAATATTAAATGATTTTCTTTGTGAGACCCTGGACAGAGATTGTGGAAGGAGTTATAGACCTTCTGAGGTTTCTGCTGTCAGGAGGCTATTCATAAGAGCACACATCTTAGAGTGGCAGGTATCAGAGGAGATAAGCCAGCAGTAATTAAAGTTAATTGATTTATTATTGTTCTCTGTATTGTAGCATTCAAATATAGAAGAAATGTATACTAACTTGTCAGATTCCCCTTCTAGCTACCAAAAGGGAAACAAATAAAGCTATAAGAAATATATTGAAGGGACAGTTTATTTGGCCTTAGATTGGATATTCAGACTGACTTCCTCCTTAGCAACATAGTAAAATATAAAGAAAACTACTCACTTAATATCCATTTTAAAGGGTACAAAATTACTTTAAATAGTTGTCTCTGCTTATAAATGGAATTAAAATACATAATAATTTTATCCATGATGAGGTTCAAAAGTAGTTAATCATGTTTATTGACAATTTGACCTCTGATTATTGTAAATTATATTCATTTTTCCCCTTTTTCCTTCCATCATCATAATATGCACATAAAAACAAATTCTGGTTAAGATGATTCCATCTAAGTTTGTGCTGCCAGTGTTAACTAACTGCAAAAATCAAGACACAGTTGGATTTTTATTTATTATGTAATAAATATCTATAAATGACTAATGCATCCTCAAATATTTTTCTACTTTCTCTAAGTCATTGTACAACATTTTCCATATGAGAAGTTAGCAAAGAACTGAGCAATACCAACAATAGCAGTTAACATTTCCCCAAATCGCATGTTCAAAGCCAGCCATTGCTAATGTTCTAGCTACTGTGTTTACTATGTTCAGGTTATGATGTGAGGCCATTTTGTACATAACAGATATTAAGTAGTGGGGAATCAAAAATTTAATTTATTTTTTTAAAAATGAATCACAGACTGTTTATAAGCATATATGTGTATGTTACAAATAGCAATAGAGGACGCAACACAGTGACAGAGGAGGGCTTAATAAAGTCATGTGAAGGACTTGAAGCTGACACTTTTGTCCTGAAAAGCGATGAATGTGTAGTGATGCCTGCAGACAGTAGCTCTAAGTGTAGAAAGGGCTATGCAGGGGTACCTGTAGCCTTACAAGGGGAAAAATCCACCTCACTGTCCACCAGGAGATCCCTGAACAATGCTTAGTATCCCAGCAACACTCTCCTTTTCCTTTTGGCCTCCTGTAGCTTTCTAATTGGCTGAGAGTCAGAGGTCGAGGTTCAGGGGTTGGAAAAATTGGATTGGTCTTTAACAGGCAGATGAAAGTGGTGATCAGAACCAGCAGTTTTGTTTGTCTTAGCCCTTTGATTTGACATTTTTTTCCACATTGAAATTCCCAAATGTTACCAACACACTTGTCCCTCTTGCTGAATTGGAAATCTGAGTCACTCCAAAACTCCTAGCTTCCTCCTCACCCCTCATGTAACAACCTGTACAAACAGGATCCAGACCAATGTGCATTCTTCAGGCAAGAACACCCCAAGAGAACATGGGTTAAGGCCTTCTCTTTGCAATGAAAATATTGGAGAGAAGGGTTATATCTATAGAACATCGTCCAAGTCACTTCCCCAGAATTCTCCAAACTGACTTAAAAACATTTTGTAGTCACCATCGCCTCCTAAATCTTTGACCCAAAATAGACTCCTACTACAAACATCACAGTTGCAGACATCAGCAACTTGTAGGAAGTTAAAATCGACACTGTCGGGGAGCAAAATTGCCCTCTGGTCACCAGCTGATGGGCTCACACCCCCAACTCCCTCATCCTGCAGCAATCAAGCCCAGGATGATTATGTCTGCTGATGTGTTTCATCTCCCAAGGAACTCTTTAGGTCTTCTTAGAAAGTTCTTGCTACTCTATCTGTTGGAAGTGCTTCTGAGAGGGCCCAGCTAATTGCTTGCTAGCTGTATGAGTCAGCCAGAAAGCGATGATAGGCCTGAAATTGGAGCAAGCCATCAATGTTGATAAATTGGCTCTGGACTCAACCCACACTGCCTTCGGGATCTCATAAGGGCCACAGTCTGTCACAGTGGGCTTAGATAAGGTGCCTGCTCCAAGCAGAAGTGAGTGTCAAAATTTAAGCCAGTGTCTACAAGCTTTAGATTGTCATCCTTGGTTTTCGTAGATGACACTTCTGATGCAGACTCTGCTGTATGTAGAGCAAGACTGGATACTGATGTGTGACTTCAAGTTCAAACTACATTGTATGTCCCTTACACTTCTGTTCAGCTTGCAGCTGCCTCCACTATTTACAGAACTAGCAAACTATCAAATTCTTATTTCCCTGCTCCATCAAATAAGCAATGTGTGCTCTTACAAAATCCATCTCAGAGGTGACACTGGATTTCTTAGTGGATGTTGGCAGCAGTTTTAATTGACACATGATGACTGAGGAGGTTCACAAATAAGCTGCAAGGTACAAGGTGAACTTCTGCTTTTCAGTAATTAGCACTACTGTACTTAGAGTCACTGTATTTCTAGTCATTGTTGACTCCTTAACTGACAACCAAGTAACTTCAAACTTACACCTCCCAAAGGCTCCCACTGTAAATAAATTGAATATTCAGTATAAGAAAAAGTTAACTTCTTGTGGCTTCATATAATTACATGTTCTATTGTTCCTCCAGCCTCTGCTGCCTACCACTTTGTTCCTTATGGCACAGCAGAGGATGTTGGCCCTCTCCTTGTCCCATTCTCGGTTTTTCAATCTCTTTTAAAGAGGGAAAATAATAATGACCTCTTTCCACATCATCTGGACTTATTCCCTGCTCCTGGGTTACTCTTGATAATATCAACATATAAATATACTTCAATACCTACTAAAACAGAAATAATCCTTAGATTTTTATTGATTTGTTGTTATCAGTTTTACTTTGTACCTCTAGAAACCCCAGTTTATGGTACAGTTCTCCCAAAAGAGTACTTATTAATTGCTGAATGTATTTATCTAAAGCTAAATTCTACTGGCTCGCCAATTGTATGTCCATTAATATGTTCACAATACTTACATGCAAACTTTTGTGGGGACTGCTGTGCTAGAGAATTCACTAATGGGCCCCTAAGTACTGACTTGTTAGGATTATGAAAACATTGAAGATTAATTTTTATAGAAAGAGATTGTGTTGCTTAATTTTGAGCATCTATTGGACTTGACTAAGTAATTCCCAGAATGTTTATAAAACATTATTTCTGGTTGGGTCAACAAGGGTATTTCTAGAACAGACTAGCCTTTGAATCAGCGACCTTGTAAGGACAATCCACCCTCATCTGTTGCAGGTAGGCACCACCCAAAATCAAGGAGCCAGATGGGAGACACAGCGATGGCAAACATGAATGTGACTGTTGTCCCCGCCTGCTGAAGCCGGATCTCATAACTTTACTTGCCATAGCTATTATGATTTTGGATCTTCAAGGGGTTAGCTATCGTGGCTAACATCAGCAGCTAGTCAGCTTCTCACATTTCTGAGAGTGACACCTCTGGTCCTTCTGCTCCTCAGACATTCTGACTTGCACTGCGCCCACTTTCCTGGGTTTCCAGCTTTTAAATGATCTGTAATGAGATTTTTCAGCTCTCTGTTGCTAGAGCCAATTACTGTCGTGGGTAGCTGTTCTAGCTTTGACCTGGAAGTACCACCCCCTTTGAGGCTTTGGTAACTGTCACACCTACATGGTAGAGCCAAGAGAGGACCCTGAAGACCTGAGATCCAGGTGGGCCAGCTCTCTTGGTTCCTGGATCCTGGACACTGGAGGTAGCCTGAGCAGAGTTCTCCAGAGAACACCGCTGGGCTGTGCTTCACCTTTCCCAGACCTTGTAACCTATGCCTTCACTTAGAAGTTACCCCACAAAATAAATCTCCCTTTTAACTATGTGGGGTTGCCTTAGTATTCAAACCAATAAATTCCTACACTATTATTTCCATTTCTGGTAGTATTTGACTTGAGAATGCCACTTGAGAGAGGTTCTAATGCTTCCTCAGATCTGAAAAACAAAGTTAGCATATAGACTATGTTGAGCCCTTGTTCAGTATATGCAGCTACTGATTTTAATATAAATTAAAATCACACACTTCTCAAGTGATTAAACCAAGTGGTAAAATAACTGAGACTGTAGATGTTTCTATTTATTTTATTTTGTTTTGTTTTATGTGCATGTGTGTCTACAGGTGGCCGAAGAAGGTATTAGATCCCCTGGAACAAGAGTTAGAGGCAGCTTTGAGCTGTATGATATAGGTTCTGGGAACCAAGCTCAGGTCCTCTGCAAGAACAAGTGATTTTAATGTTTGAGCCATTTCTCTAGCCCTGGCATCTCTTCAGTTCTGTTGTTGCTATCTCTCACCCAAAGAACAGAGAAGGGCAAGCCTCACTAGTATTCCCCCACCCCCACCCCTCTCTCACAACCTCTTCCCCGCCTCTCTCTTTCAAATGTATTCGAATAACTGTGAAACTGATGTAGGCAACAAGACTCTTTATTAAGACAGTTATTACAAATATGAAAATTATTTCTCCCTCAATTTTCTCACTTAAACTTGCCGCTTTTTGTGGCCACCACAATGACTTCCTCAAAGGAAGAAGTATTAATTCCCTGTAGATGCTAAAATATCTGTCCTGCAGGCAGAGGTTTCAAAGGTTTCAAGTTCTTATGCCTTTCCTGGTGCCACAACCACTATGAACATAATCAACTAACATAATGTGTTCATATGATACCTTCTGACCTGTAGAATTAATATATTAAACTAGGAAAAATTCTCACTAAATCATGGTAGGAGTTTTGCTGGTCTATAAAGCCCTTATAATTTATTTGGAGTTGCAATATTGGATGTTTGATGTACCCATTCTATTTTCCTTTCCTCTGAAATAATTCATTTTCCTTCTAAATGGAATCATGAAAATACTTAATAAAAATGGTAATACACCCAAGGGCACATGGTTATAACTGAAGGATTGATGTAGAGGAAGTTTTAGTGGGGGTAGAGAATAGCAGCTGAAGAGGTGTTGGGGTGCTCATTAAGTGATAGTGGGCTTCATGGCATTTTTCTTTTGAAAAATACTTAGCTGTGGTCAGAGTTCTTTTTGTAAATTTTATCTGGGATTAATGTGCCTTTCTCTGGTGGATCTCTTATAACCAGTCGCAAATCAATCAGAGCATAGTGGAGAATTGCTATTTAGAAAATTAAGCTTGTGAATAATTTTGAAGGCATAATCTTTCACATATCAGTTCTACTAAGTATTTGAACCAGAAGCTTAAAGCCAACCCCTCTGGTAGTAGGGAAATAGTTTAACACCATGTTTAACTTTTCATAAGAGACATGGAGTCATCAGCCTGAGAACTACATGTTCAGTGACAAGCTTTGAATTCTGTATTTTCTCTCTATATCATTTTCTTCACTCCAAAAAGGTAAATAAAAAGGTTCCCTTGCTGAGAGAAACTCAAACCATCAATATTACTTTGTTATACAGTTTATTATCTCACCGTCTACATAAATTTCTACCCCATTCTAATCTTGTTTATCACAGAAGACAGGATGCCTGTGGGACAAAGTTCTCTCTTCTGGTGTGTTAGTCAAAATCTGATGGAAATCAGATGCCTGCCTTGATGATAGGTAGCCAACATCTAGCTTCCTTTTAGTCTCATCTGTAGGTTAGATGATATGCCATAACCTTATATTAGCTGAAAATCACCACGAGGATAACTAGAAAAAAGTCATAAACAAAGCAGACCCTGAGGAGATATCTCAGTGGGTCAAGTGTTGGCTTGCAATTGTAAGGACCTGAATCTGGATGTCCAGAATCAACATAATGCCAGATGTGGCAGCACACATCTATAATCTCAGTGTTATCACTGTGACTGCAGGAAGAGACAGGAGAATTCAGAAATCTCCTGTGACAGCTAGCCTGGTACGTAGTCAGTGAAAAACAAGAAACTCTGTCTCAAACAAGGGAGAAGATGAATAACACTTGTCCTCTGACGCTTATGGCATGGCATAACTGCTCACATTTACACACACACACACACACACACACATGGGGCAGGGAGAGGAGAGAAAGAGAGAGAGGGTGAGGAAGGGAGACTGAGGGGAGAGAAATGGAGATAATACCTATATTTATGTATATCCATATATTCTTGCCAAAGCTTTTGAGTATTCCTCACATTCATTAGCTTATCCCTATATTTCAATTCTTTTAGTCCGTGCCTATTAATATATATATATATATGTGTGTGTGTGTGTGTGTGTGTGTGTGTGTGTGTGTGTGTGTATTTTTTTTTTCTGAGACAGGGTTTCTCCGTTTAGCTTTGCACCTTTCCTAGAACTCACTCGGTAGCCCAGGCTGGCCTCAAACTCACAGAAATTCACCTGCCTCTTGCCTCCCTAGTGCTGAGTGCTGTGATTAAAGGCATGCTCCACCTCTACCACACCTTGGCACCTATTGATATCTGAATGAATTTTCAAACCTAAGGAATGTAGTGAAGGAGTTGATTTGTGAATTGATCACCCACTTTTTTTCTCAGTCAAGAGTAAGCCTTCCTTCACTGCTTAATTTGGGGCTAAGTCCCCTTTACTTGTTGGCTCTGTGCTTCTAAGGAAAAAATAAAAAGAGCCATTTAGGTCTTGGCTGTAACAACGCAACTCCATCTGAGTTGTTGTCCTCAGGCTTCTCTCTTCTCTGTAGACTGCCCCTGCTGGTAGCTGATCTTTCATCTCTATTATCATCATGGTTTCAATTAGTCTTTAGAAAAGTCATAGCTGAGGGAAATTATGGCCATACAGTTAATTGTTGCAAAGTATAGTTTGTCTGACACTCAGAACTGCGTTCACTGAATTCCATAAAATACCACCTCTTCATCTGGATGGCATCTATGGATTGAGAAGTCTACCTGCCTTTCAGTTCTTTGGGCCACATTATCCTTCACAACATGCTCAGAACCACTTGAGGTTAAATGCCTGAACTGTTGAATTACATCTAAACTTTTAGAATCAGAAATTCTGGATGAGGATCTCAGGACTCAGAATTACATATTTAATTAGTTGTTTTGTATGATTTCCCCAATGTACTATATCTCCAATAAACAACCAAAAGCATATAATTGTCTACCAAAGAGAACCTGTAAAGATCCTAGTCTAGTTTAGAGATGCAAAAGAAATTATACAGATAATGAAGCTGATAGAAATGACAAACTTTTTAATGGTAATAATAGTTTGTTGTAGAATATTATTTTATGGTGTGTTACTTTTGTTTATGTTGCATTTGTTTAACTCTGTGAAGCTGTGTTACTGTGCCTGTCTAAAACACCTGATGGTCTAATACAGAATTAAATGGTCAGTAGTGAGGCAAGAGAGAGAAATAGGTGGGGATGGAAGGCAGGCAGGATAGATAAATAGGAGAAATCTGGGAGAAGGAGAAGTAGCCAGAGAAGGAGGAGGACATTAGGGGCCAACCACCTAGCTACACAGCCAGGTCAGATTTACAGAAGTAAGAGAATAGGGAAAACCCAGAGGCTAAGATGGGATAATTTATGTTAAAAGAAGCTGGCTAGAAACAAGCCAAGCTAAGTTTGAGCATTCATAATTAAGAATAAGCCTCCTTGTGCGATCTATTTGGGAGCTGAGTAGTAGTCCCCCCAACCAAAAGCCAAAAGAGCCAAAGTGCAAAAGCAAACAACAATAGCAGTTCTTACATATTTCTGTATAGTACCTATTTATATTTACAAAAACAGTGTTAGAAAGAAGCCTTAGTAGACAGGAGTCCCTGCTGTTCTTGCAGAGGACTAAGGTTTAGTTCACCATATTCACGTGGCAGATCATAACCATTTGTAACTCCAGGTTCAGGTTTTCCTACACCCTCTTCTGACCTCTGCAGGCACATTGTGCACATATGTATATGCAGTAAAAGCACTCATACATATAGCTAAAAATACATGTCTAAAACAAACAAACAAACAAATAAAAAACCCTTTAAAGACTGAAGAGCTTTTGTGCATGGGTGGTTATATGTCAGTAGATTTCATATTAGAAATTTAAATTGAGAAATTTAAACAATTACATAAATTCATTTGAAATTATATTGCTGCCATTAATATTAACAGCAATGACTTTTGATGAAAAGTGATTACATTTTTCTGAAATTAAAAATGATAAATATGACATCATTTTACAATTTTGCCAATACCTTCACTGTGTTGAGTTAATAGAAAATATGCTGGATTTTTTTTTAACATCCTTTTAAAGTTAGTTTGGTGTAGGGTACAGGAAATGTGACTTTTGTACAATCCCAGTCCAATCATGAGAGAAAAAGAGTAAAAGTGTCTAATAGTATCTCAGAATTATAATACATACAATTTGATCTCATGAGACTACAAAAGAGTTCCCTGAGGCAAAGTGGGAAAGTTAATATTTATAGTTATCTTGACAAGATTATGAATCATCTAGAAAAAAAAAAAAACTATCTTTGGGCACATCTCCAGAAGGATCTAAGAGTGTGAGGCCCTCCCTAAAAATAGATGTCTTGGGTCTCAAATTTAGTGAAAAGTAGAATGCAGTAGAACACAGAAACCTATCCCTCTCTACTTCTTGACTGTGGTTTCAATGTGATGAGAGGCCTCATGCCATCATGCTTTGCCCACTTGGTAAACTGTGTCCCCTCAACTAAGTCAAGATAAACTCCTTTCCCCTTAAGTTGATTCTTGTCACACATGTGAGCACAGCCACAGAAAACCAATTAATGTAGCGATAAGTACTAAGAAGTGGGGCAATTGTGATAAACCTGACCATGTGGTTCTTTAGGCTTTTGGAACTAGATGATGATGAAGAACGTGGAAGTCTTTGTATTCCCTGCCCATAGAAGCCTTACTCTAGGAACATGGAGCCTATTGGTCCCTTCTGTGGGAGTCTGGAAGACAGCAGAGGTAAAGGGATAGGTCATAAGACTTCAGAGAGAATAAGTTCACTATCAGGAATGGCTAGAGGCCAGTGCTGTCCTATTCCAGTGAAGAATCTGGCTTCATTCCTCCCTTGCTCTGAGATGAGAATATATTGGAAAGTTATGGACTGATCTGTTGAGTAGGAGAAATGACAAAGTACAATGGTTCAGACTATTTGATGTTTACTTCTCACTGCTCTTACACAAGTCCACAGTTAAGAGAGCAGCGCCTATCGCAGAATCATGAAAGACAAGGTACAATCTAGTAAGGTTAAGAATATAAGCTCAGAGCTGTAGACAAGGAAAGTTGAGAGGAGCAACTTTAACTGTTAGTGAGAGTAACACCATTAAAGGAAACATATTCTACATGGGACAACAGGAAAGGTGTCCCGAGAGCCCAGATGCACCCATGGAAGTCTCCAACTCATGATAATGAAAATTCACTCAGAAGGAAAGAGACTTAATGAGGACTCCCACCACAAGATTCTCTATTCAAGAACAATGTTTCCCCAGGGGCCAGCCTGGAAGGTACGTACAGGCCAGTGCAACTGTGGTCCATCAAAGTCAACTTATGTCTGAAAATGACATCATTCACATTGCACTAGTTTCTCAGAAGATTCAACAGTGAGAGGGTTATAGGGATTTGCCTCAAGATTTCAGAAGGCTGTTGAGGCCAGGAAGTATATGGTGAAGTTGGACTTTCTCCAAGGATACCCTGAGAAGCCACTGAGTAAAGTTGAGAAGGTAAAGCATTGTAGGGAGACCTCCTAAATTTTCAAGAAACACACACAAAGGAAATCTGCAAGTATGGAGTGAATACATACAAAGACTGGTGGTGCATTTTGTTACAGGAAGCAAAGGTGGAGTGGTATGGGTGCCCAAAACTTTTGGAGCTCAGTTGATTCCACCAAGAACTACCAGATGTTGGGCATGGATCTGGAGTAATATACTCTAGCCTTCCTTTCTCCCCTTTTGGAGTGGGAATATTTACTCTGTGACATTGTATATATTGATAGTATGTAACGTAGTGGCTTCTGCTATTGTTATTATTATTTTAGCAGGGCCTCATAGATAAGAGATTGGCCTTGAGTCCTAGAAGCGAATTGGTTTTTGAACAGTGCCAGAATCAAGGCTGTTAAAATTCTGAGGACTTTTACAGTTGGAATAAATAGATTTTGTATTATGAGGTAAGCGTAAGACTTTAGGAGGCAATACTGGTGGGTTATAATTTGGAGCATTGTCTTTGGATATTAGTTTGACACTGGTAAAAAATGAGATGACTAGCATTAGTTGACAACATTACTCGGTTTAGAATCACCTAGTCAACACCCTTCTGGGCCCGTCCATCTGTGGAGGCATTTTTCAGAGTGTTTTAACCAAGTAGGAAGGAACCACCTTCAATGTGCCAGGACTACCACCGGCTGGCATCCAAGACTTATTGAAAAGCAAAAAGTATGAAATACCAGAATACAACTTTTTGTTTGTTTGTTTGTCTCTTGAGGACAGATAAAATGGGACTACCCACTCCATGCTTCCATTCTCACTATGACGGGGTACATATGAGCCCTCAAACTATGAGCCAAATTCTTTTCTTCCCTTTTATCACTTCTTGCCAGATATTGGTCAGCTACAAGAGGATCCAGGTAACATATGTATCTTGGGAACTATGGACTCCTATTAAACCTGCAGGGCTCCAAGATAATTTAGCTGATGTGTATTTGTTTGTATTTTGAGTCAAGATCTCACTGATAGAAGCACAGGGTTCTCCTAGAACTTTTGATCCTCTTGTTTCTGTATCCTGAGTGCTGGGATTACAGGGGTAGGCCACATATGGGGCCTGAACACATTTTACTCATTCACTCTCATGACCACCTGTGAGAGACAAACTGCTCCAGTCATTTCCCCATTTCCCAGTTGAAGAAATGGAGGTGGAGAGAAATGATATTCATGCAAATGCAGTGGAATTGTTGGCTTTAAACATAGTTATTGTTCTCAGAACCTTAGACTGTATCCTCATCCTAGCTTGCCTCTAGGTTAAGAAATCGGAGAGCAGGGTTATTACTGGGCATCTAAATACGACCTCGACCTCAGGCAATTAGCAAAACCTTGAGAGACGGCCTTGTAACTGAAGTGCCAATCCCTCTGTAATCTGCCATGAGTCTCTTTGGCTATTATTCAGCTCAGCTTTCTCAGTAAGAAAATGGTTTCTGGAGGAAGTTCCCCTGTGCACAGAGACAAACCATGACTTCTGAAGCAAATGAGTTGCAAATCTGGGAAGCAAGTAGGGAAAGGTCTAGCCATTCTTAGTCTATTGCCCAGACAAGAGGTAGTAGTGTTTTCCACATTTTAGTAAAGATCCTTCCTAGAGAAACTAAGGTTTCCAATGGGATAGCACTCACAAAAGCATGCATTCTTTCAGTGTGTTTTTAACACCCTAAACTTCAGGGCAAGGTTTGTAACAGCTATCTTTATAAAATATTTGAAGAATTTCTAAAAGTTGCTAGGTAGGAAAACAAACTTCATTAAAAAATGTAGCACAAGTTTATGGTTGTAATAGTTCTTAGACATTCTTTTTCACTTTAACCACATAGAATTTAGCATCTCAGAGACTGATCAAACTGGAGCTGTATATTCTTAGTTAAATAATAATTTTCTTATCACACAATAGTTTCAATTTGTTATCTAGACCCACATCGATTTAATATTAACATTTTTCAGGTAAGGAATGTTAGTATATGCCTAAGTTAGTATATTAGGTGTTAGGCTTTTAGGCAAAGTCTTTTCTTGCTACCCAGTATTTCAACAGACTGCTTATTTTTATCAAATCAAGAGGAGGTAGAGAACACACACACACACACACACACACACACACACACACACACACACACGCAAATGTTTCATAAAGTTTAAGAAAGCACCATCACCAGGAGGTATAGTATATCTTCAACTGCTAGGGATATAGAGAACATTGGCAATGAAGAAGTTAAACATTTTCTGATTTCTCTCATATCTTAACCAAAGAAATCATTCAGATCTCTAAGATGTTTCTAATTAGGTGTTAATGACCTCGAGTTGTGTGAGTTTACCATGTTCTGTACCTCATTTGATATCCCCCCCTGGGCTAAAACAATACCAAGAGGACTGAAATGAAGATAAAATACACCTCCACGTTCCCCACGGTTATTGGATCAGAGATATATAAATACAGAGAAGTCCAGAGGGAAAGATTATTATTAACATTAGTTCCATGACCTGTGTGAACCCAGAAGTGAAAGTAATTATAGAGCTTTGGTGTGCTGGGTGAGGGGACCCTCATCTGCAGAAATCATGAATGAAACAGACATGCAGAGGACCCCAGAACTTAAGAGGCTAGAGATTTGGGTTTAATGGACCTTCTGAACAGAAGGATTATAGCAAAACAACATATGGTCCCTGAAGGAGGCTTCAGAAAAAATAATTTTCATCTTGAGTAGGAAGGCCATTGTTATCTTCAACATTCATAGAAAGAATTAAATAAATAAATAATAAACACATAAGAGGACAAACGCACACACACACACACACACACACACACACAGAGTGCTAGACAGCAATTTGCCACCACTGTCTGGGAATTTCCAAAAGTGACCCTGTACAGGATTTGGAGGGAATTATAAACGATGTTTATCCTTTAATTTGGGAATTCAATTACTCTGTCTGCGTACCTGTGCCCGGTATACTGCAGTTTTCCATCTAGGAACAAGTGACAAGGAAGTATCTAGTTTTCAGTAACCTTTGGTGAAACCTTTATTTATTTGTATCTTAAAGTGGGCACTCATTATAACTATATAACTGGCAATACCTCATACTAAAGACTCATTTGGTTGTTAAAAAAAAAAAAAAAACTCAACAGATTTTAGCCAAGGCTTAAGAAGAAAAAGAGTTACCAAACCAAACTTCAAGTGTTATAAAACAAGATGGATTACTTTGAAGGGCTGTTAAATCCATAAATTTTGACTAGAGTAAAATAAAGTGACCCGGGTATCATTATAAGAGAGGAAAAGAAGAAGAAGAAGAAGAAGAAGAAGAAGAAGAAGAAGAAGAAGAAGAAGAAGAAGAAGAAGAAGAAGAAGAAGAAGAAAACAACAAGGGAAGGGAAGGCCAACAGCTTATTGACTGAGCTGGTCGTCACCATGATTAAAATGAAGTAATTCACTTTGAACTAACTCTAGTTGACACCTCCAATGTGCCTGAGGATTGTCTGTGGCAAGCCCAGAGGAAATCTTTTGTGCTTCAGTTAGCAATAAAGCCTAGAAATCATTATTCTTTCAAAGATGAACATAGATAACAGAAGAAACTAGAAATGTTTGGCCACGAATATTCAGTCAGCTTACACATAGTCCAGCCACTTTGCTTAAACACCAGTGAGGTGTATCTGGGTGTGCTAATTTAAATACCACAAAATCTTCACACACACACCCCATCAGTCAATATACTTAGATTATTAACATGACAAAACATGTTGCTTTGGATGTATGTAGAATACAATCAATAGTGATAAAAGCATTTATCTAACTTAAGAGACATATATACTTAGCTAAGATCATTATTAACTAAAATCAGAGACAAACTGGCTTTTTGATCTGTTCAAGTGGACTATCCACATGGCAATATATCTCATTTTGTTTTGTTGTGTTGAAAAACCAATCTGTTAATAACAGATGTTTGACTGTTTTGGGGGGTGGGGTGGGAAAATGGTGGCATAATTAAAGAGTCCTAATGATGATCCTGTACTTCTTACTCTTCTCAAATAATTATGTAACTCCAATTTTGATACCAAGATTTTGTGTCTCCATATTAGAGTCCCTACAGGACATTAAAACCCCAACAACAACAAGCAAGCCTAAACATGCTGCTTATACCCTTCCTTTCTTCCTTACCACCTTCCCCACACCACATTTAGCTAGAAGGTCATTTTACAGCTCGTTTCTACAGGTTAATTGGCTTCTCATCACTCATTTCTACTATTTCCCTTGCAGAAGTGAATCATAAATGCCTTCCTTCTCAGTTCTTTTATGCCACTGTGTCCAAGACAGCAGACTGAGGCACATGAAACTAGGTTAAAAAGCTTTAATATAACCACACTAGGTTGACAAAGCTCGACAAAGCTCAGGATTAAAATTCAGTCACGCATGCAAAAAATGTAATAAATGAATGAAAATGTATGTTATGGGTCATTTCTGCTTCAATAGCACCTCTGTGCTGGGGAATCCAAATAGCAACAGTCATCTTATACACGCCTCACAAATGAAATAACATTAGGTTTCCAGGAACCTAATGACACACAGCTAGCACAGAATGAGGACTGTGCCCACGGATTTATTTCATGCAAACATACAGGGCATGAAGAGATAACTTATCAGTCAAAAGATAAGACTCCATTTAAAGCTATTGCAACATTGATGTGGTTCGTCTCCATTTTTCAGCTAAATAGAGGTTTTCTTTTTCACTTCCCATAAAGTCTTCAACTTGCTCAAGCTTTCTAATAAATTGCAAACTCTGTAACAATATATCTTCTATTATGCCGCTTGTTACTCTACTAAGACAGGAAATTAAAGCAATAAAACACTTTCAAAATGATAGGGTACACTTGGGCAGTCATTTTTCTTACGTTCCGGTATTATTCTTCAAAGGTCCTTTTATGATACTAATATTAAATTCTTTGAAGTTGGAAGAATCTGTTGAAAGTGTTGAATTTCTAAAATATAGCACCCAGATATTGCATCTACTCATGCATTTATTAAAGCTGAATATGTGATAGAAAAATTTTAAAACACAAAATACAATACAGCTAAATAATACATGACTGGCTATATTTCACATACACATTAGAAAGTCCATTGTGTAGAAATTTGATTTAATACTCAGGAAAGTCTATTTTGTTGCTTCTCACCTTCTGTGGCTAAATGTACAACACATGTGGCCATTCATTTAAAAGGCTAGTACACTGCAAAACAGAGCTCCCGAACCAAATACCATAATGGTCACTTATGCAGCATGCTCACATAAAGGAAATTGAATCAGGCTTACAAGGCAGTGCATTCTTTATTAACCTCCTAGAAAAAGGTCAGACAACTGTTCTCTTAATGGCAGGAACACTATGTGAAAAAAGACTAAAAGAGAAATGCAAAAAAAGGCCATAGATCCCAGGCAGGATATTAAACAATTGTATTAAAAAGCTTATAGCGAGAGGTGGGAAAGTGCCCTTGTCATTGAGGTATGAAAAAAAAAAAAGAGCCATATTTTCTTTTCAGCAATAAACATTTCTGTCCAACTTCGTGGTAAAAGAAGAAAGAAGAACAAATGAGTAAGTGTAAAATCACTGCGAGCATACAAAGAAAGGAGTGATCCTAAAAATGGGTCTTCCCGCTTTTCCTTTTTAGTGTGCATCCCCCTCCACAGCTCTCCCCGCTTTCTCCCCGACTCCATTTCCCTCTCTCTCCATTCCTCTGTTCCTTTCTTCCTCGATTTGCAACAGTTTGCAGAAGGATCAGAATGAAACACCAGCATTCTCTCCCCCTAAGACTTAGCAACCCCCCAGTTTCCATCAGGTAAAACTGCAGAGTTGCTTGTTCTGAGCAGAAATCCTCCTCTTTGGAAACCCCCAATTGGTTGATCTCTTTCTCAATGTGTCATTTTAAACAACTGCTATTTAGCAGGTGTGAATGTTCCAATTAAATAGCAAGTGCTTTTTGAGGTGATCCTAAGAGCCTTTATCATGTCAAGCTCCATCCCAACCCACTAGCTTTCCTCGCTCAGCTGATTAGGGTCACCACTTTAAAATTAGAAAACGAAGCTCTTGAACCCCTTGTCACAGCTATAGACACACTTGCTAACATTAAAGGATCTTCCACACACCAAAGGGAAGTCAAACAGAGCCTGCATGCTGCCACTAATTTATTGCACTTCTTTACCAATTTCTTTTTCTGTCTCAAAGAAAAAAATCTTTTTGATATTTTCTGAATCGTTGTCCTGAATTTTCCATAATAAAATTAACCAGTCCGATCTGAGGTATTTGTTCGCAATAACTTATGTTTTACTTCTCATCTGACACAGTTTCTCTCTGTTGGAGTTCCAAAGCAATCAGCTACCTGGGGATACTTTTCCCCAGAGACCTTTCTTAGCGCACTATATCAATTAACACAAAAGCAATCTTGGACCCCCTCCAATACATGGCACTACCATCTGGTCTCCCTGGAACCTCACGGAGAGGGGCAGATTTCAATTTGTCAAAACAATGCAAATTCCCCAAATTATTTTCAAATTATGCATGTGTACTTGAATGTCGTGCTCATTTATTTCATAAAGGGGTGCTTTGTACATTCCTCTTAATGGAACCTCCAGCTGCATTCCCCCACTTTAAGACTATGTTCTTCTTCTTTCTCTTCCTTAAAGATTGAGGGTTAAAAAGGTTAAAATTTACCTATAAAACATAACTTTATAATACCCAAGGACAATAACTGATTAGGTGTTTTACTTCCCATGAAGCCACATGCCCTGTCGATTACTATAGGAACACATATTTGGGAAGACCAAACAGTGAGCATTATGTGAAAGACAGCAAGAAAATACTTGAATGAAAGAAAACTGTTCCTGATCAAATATAAGCAGTTGATTTGAAAGTATTAATGAATTAAGT